>NC_056741.1:1569568019-1569603019 GCF_019279795.1 Protopterus annectens
AGGTTGACTACCTATGGCAAAAACCCACAATGTCATAGGTGCATTTGTTCAGTTGTTAGAGGGTACCTGGCTATGGCAGAAGCCTACACTCTCATAGGTGCATTGGTTCAGCTGTTAAAAGGTGCCTGGCTACAGCAAAAATCTACACTCTCAGGTTAATACGTTTCATTGCTAGAGGTTGCCAGGCTATAGCAAAAGCCTATGGTCACAGACTCATAGATTTAGTTGTTAGAGTGTGTCTGGATGAGTCAAAGACCTGCACTCTCAGTTTTTAGGTTCATACGATCAGTGAGAGGGTACCTTAATGCCTCAGTCACATTTTTTTATTGTTTTTATATATTGCTTCCTATAGGATACTAATGTCTTCTAATGTCTTCAAACATTTCAATGTAATGATTTTGTTATCCCTGTAGCATAAGCCATCTCAGTCATTATGACTACATCTTATCCAATATGCTCTGCTCTGCTAAGAATAATTCCATGTTTTGACATTGTAAACTGCTTCCTTAACTAAATGTTCTAGCATAGTTTTACATCTGTAAACATGTATATGTTTTATAGCATATCCTTGTATCTGTAAATATGTTTTATTCATTTCTTATATGATCCTATCCATGTGAGCTGTGCCTGCAAATAGTCCGTTGAGATCAGTGCACTAACCTAGGAAATAACTATAAATACATGCATATATTTATATTTTTCTATTACTGCTATTTATTATTAGCACTAAGTTCTTTAATCTGGTATTAGTTCTTCTACAGGTGTTTTTGTGGCATAGATTTGCAAACAGAAGCAGATCAGACATTGCACTATAGATCTGGCATAGGCCAATTCAAAGTAACCTGTAGAAAACAGAGTATAGAGGCAATTCAATGGGCCTTTCTGGAGAGTTCATGCTTATCAGCCCGATGGTTTTATATTAGCTTTCCCACTACATGATTTTTCTAGTAGGTAATCATTATAACTTTTCAAGTTCATTTATGAATGCTACAAAACACAGAAAATGGATTGGATCAGTAAAGTGTTAACATGATTTCAGTGGGGCAACTAGATATTGCTGTTTAAAATTTGATGGCCTTATATTGTTTACTGACTTTAGTGCAATTTAAACAAATTGGTATTGGTCAAAGGTTAAGTTGTCTTATCACTGCCTCTGATTTTTTATGTCTTGACCATTTATTTTGTAATCATAATTCTTTTTTTTTATTAATTCACACGGTGCTACTTTTACAGACATTAAAGGTGAAGATGTTATCACCACACTAGATGTATATTTTTTGTAGACCTTATTGGAGAACATTGGTATCCAATTTGCTGTCATCAGCATATTTAGTTTTCTGAAGTATTTTTTTCTACCTTTTCCACTTTTACATCAGAAAAAATAGATCAGTACATAGGAGCCCAGTGGGACATCAGAAACGGCATGCAACCTTCCAATGTTGGCTTGTTGTTCTTGTTGCTGAAACAGTGCATTTTTTAAGCAAAGAAATATATATGAATATGGAGTGACTAATTTGCACTAAATCTACCAGTGTTTCTAGGACTTCAAACTAAAACAGGACTGTCCAAATTAGCTTTCTTGGTACCTTGTCATATGTTTTTTCCAAGTCTCGGAATACCCAGTTGGACTCTTTCCTCATCTGTAGCTTCTTCTCAGCTATCTGTCTCACTGCAAACATCAGATCAGTTGTGTTGTATCATGATCTAAATCCATACTGCACATCTCAGATCTTACTTTCTACTGCTCTGCATATTTGCTTATCAGTCACGCTATACAAAAGTTTCATGCAGTGCGGCAGGAGTTTGATACCTCTATACTGCTCCCAGTTCTGAATGTCCCCCTTTTTTCTTGAACATTGGCACTAGAATGCTTTCTCCATTCATCTTGGGTACACCTTTCACTCCATACTGCTATGACTACGCTCAGAGGAACCATTTCTCCCCTAACTCACCAAACATCTTGATTATATCTGTTGTGACCTCATCTGAGCCTGCTGCCTTCTCTGCCTTCATTTCCTTAATGCTTTTCTTCCTTCTTCTAGCGCAGGCTCCTTTTCTTCTTTCATCATAGACTGCAGTGGGATGTTTTATTTATTCAGAAGCTCCATCTGCCTTTGATGTGCTGTGGACTGCTGAGCAGGTTTTTGCCAGCATCCCGTATGAAGGCTGCCTATCTTCTTCTTCTTCTTTCTCTGTTCGCTTTGAAACCTGATAGAGTTTCTTTGTGCCATCTGCAGTGCCACTTTTCAGAAGTTGGTAGAGTACCTCTAATGCCTTCTTTGTAATTGCAATTGCTCTCTTAGCCTTTTTGTTAGCCAACCAAAATTCCTTTTTATTCTGGTCCATCTTTTCTATCTGCCATTTTTTCCAGAACTCCTTTTTTACTTTTGATGACTTCCTGGACTTCTGCATTCCACCAGCAGCTTTCCTTATGTACCTTATTTCCATACCTGGCTCAACCGCATATCTGTTCTGTAGTCCTCACACATGCTGAGGTGCTAGAACTCTGAGTAATTCCTTGAACTGTCATGTTTTCTCTCCAGTCAACTTCCAGGTCTTCAACCAGGTCTATATTCAGAATCAGAATTGCATTTATTGGCCATGTATGAGCACATACAAGGAATTTGACTCCAGTTTTGATGGCTCTCCAAGTATGAATTACATAAACAACATACATATAACAATTAAAAACAAGACAAAATATATGTAAATATATATATATATATATACATACACATACGTATACATACAGAGTGCAGAGTGCAACTCAGTGCAAGAAATACTGAAATAAACTCTGAGAGAAACAAGTATTAACAATCTTCTTCTTCTTCTTTCGGCTTTTCCCGGTTAGGGGTCGCCACAGCGGATCACTTGTCTGCTCATGATTGGCAGTGGAGTTTTACGGTGTTGAGTCTTCTTCCAGAGAAAAGTATTAACAATAAGTAAATAATATTGCAGAACCTCAGAGGTTTGGGAAAAAGAATATGCAGCCTAATAAGCTGAATTAACCATCTATGAACTTGATAGCTTGTAGAAAAAAGCTGTTCTTATATCTGCTTGTTTTGGTCCATATTAATCTATAACACCTGGCTGATGGTAATAGTTTAAAATGATGGTGGCTTGGATGTGAAGGGTCGGTGATGATTTTTCTACTGTTTCATGACTCTGGAATAGTACAGATCCTGTAAGGAGGGAAAACTAGCACCAATGATATTTTCAACAGACCTGATTATTTGATGTAACCTATTTTTGTCATGTATAGATACAGATCCAAACCACACTGTTGTGGATGAGCTGATAACAGACTCAAGGACTGCTGTACAGAACTGAATCAACAGCTTCTCAGCTGTCACAGAAAGTACATTCACTGTTGTGCCTTTTTTATGATGGCCCCTACATTGGTCTCCCACTTCAAGTCCTGGGAGATTATAATCCCAAAAACCTGAAGGCTTCTGCATCTGACACAGCAGTATATTAAATATAAAGACGGGGGATAATATTGTAGTACCACTCCTAATGTCCACTGTCATCTCCACAGTTAAAGAGTGTTTAGCTCTAGATTATTCTGACTACACCAAAAGACCAGCTACTCAACCTCCCATCTGTATGCAGCCTCATCACCATGGGTTTATCAAAAAGTACTAGAGAATCGTCAGATAAGCTATGTAGAAGATTCTATAGGAATGAGAAGTGTACTAATTGGTTCTCTGACAGAGCAGCTGATGCTTGGAACAGACTACCAAATTAAATTAAAGCAAGCACTACTTTAGATATTTTTTAAGAATAGCCTGGACATTTATTATGGGAACA
Source organism: Protopterus annectens (assembly GCF_019279795.1). Classification (NCBI taxonomy): domain Eukaryota; kingdom Metazoa; phylum Chordata; order Ceratodontiformes; family Protopteridae; genus Protopterus; species Protopterus annectens. The sequence goes on from NC_056741.1 coordinate 1,569,571,830, forward strand.
AGTATTTTGGCATATTGGCAAGCTAGAAGGGCTTTATGCCCATGCTTGAAACATATGTATGTATGTATGTATGTATGTATTCTTGATTGTATCATCCATGTATTTAATAAGTTTGACAGGGGGGTCCTTAGAGGTGCAGTCATTAATGTAGAGGGAGAACAGTAGTGGGGAGAGCACACATCACTGGGGGGTGGGGCAACTGTATTGATCATGCAATACCTAGATGTAAATTTCCCCAATTTTACCTGCTCTTTCCTATTGGTCAGAAAATTGGTGATCCATTAACCGGTGGAGGCAAAAATGGACCTTCTCTGACCACTGCTTGCAGCTGATTGTGTCAACCAGTGTTTTTTGCTGTGGGCCAGCTGTTTCACTGAGAATGGCTTTGTAATCTCTCTGATTCTACCCCAATACCCTTTCCTTACTAAGAGGAAGTCTAACTGAGTTGCATGTTGACCACTCTTGTATGCGATCTTCTGACTGTCTTTCTTTCTGAACCATGTGTTAGCCACCATCATGCAATTCGCCAGACAGAAGTTTAGAATGGCTGCTCTTTCTTTATTCCTGTTTTGTGGCCTCCCTCGTATATTTTTATACTTTGTTATTTTATTTTAGTTTTTTATCATTACAAAAGTAGCATTCCACTCATATTCTTATTTTTTGTACATACCTCTTCATATTTCTTATATTTACAAGCACTCAATATATTTTTATACTTTATTTTATTTTTTTATCATTACAAAAGTAGCATCCCATTCATATTTTATTTCTTGTACATACCTCTTCATATTTCTTGGATTTACAAGCACTCTTAATTTGTTATGGGATTGCTTATTCCTGTCATACATGTAATTGCTTGCTTATTTGAACTTAAATGTTTTATGCTTTTTTGCCCTTTTTATGTATCTGCCTATACGAACTGCATCATTGTTGAGAAGGGGTCTTGGACCATCTTATGTTCCTGGTTAACAAATGTTAAATAAAAAAAATCGACTATTTTAGTCTTTTCTTCTCTTATGTGGGATAATGTCAGATGCCATAGCAGGTCAAGATAAGAAGCAGGCACTGTTAGCCTTCATCATGTGCAGCTGTTAGGTTTTCATTGAGTGACACAAAATTCAGAGGCTGGATCTGCCCTATCAAATCTGTAGTGTTATGACCCTAACAGAAGTACTTTAACTGTGTAATTATGATAACCGCCATTATGACTCTCACTCTCTCCTTAATTTTACACAGAATACCAGTCAGCATGATGTCACCACTCCCCTCATAAACTGGTACTACTATAGTCAGTTGCCATAGGTAAGGGACCCAGTCACATGTTAACTCTTAGTTAACAAGATTGATAAGGGTTTACTTATGTTTTTTCTTGAGTGTGTACAGGAATCCACTAGGTATGTAGTCTAGTCTCTCTTAGTTGCCCTATAAAGGAATTTCTCCCTTGTCTTTAAAGCACCCTGACATATTTATTTATTTCTTTTTCAGTTTGTTAACCGGGAAAGTCCATTGGGCCAAGGTAGCCCGTATGCAATGGAGGCCCGAGGAGAAAAGCTCCAGAAAGACAACGTACAATATACAATGTATTAGTACAGCATATGAGAACAACAGTTTAACATTCAATATACAGCAAGGCAAGATTTTACATATCTTGAAATATATGAGCTGAGTCAATCACTTATAAGATATTAGCAAAAACAATACATTTATGTTCATTTAATATTAAATATTTCTTATTTATTCTGAATTTTACAGAAAATTATCAGCAATTATTGTGATGCACTGTAGCTGATCTTCATTTAGAGATATGTTACAGTCACACAATTTTCTTAATTTTCAATTTTCTTTTTTAATTTGTTTTTTGACACCAGTCCCCACAATAACCATCAAACTTAAGGCTTAGTCACTCTCTTGACCCATTCATGCATCTCAGGCAGCCCAGTAGCCCCTTTACTTATAAGAAAGGCTAGAGCCAGGTGCCACAACTTGTTTTGTTTTGTTTTATGCAGCTAATTTCCTCCCTCTCACTGTAGCAACTTCTGCTAATGCTTGCCAAAAGTCATGTAGGCTTGTAGCCCCCCCCCACCAGTATGCAGTATACCATGTTCCGTAACTGCAGTTGTCTAGGTTCTCCAGTCTCTCCCCAACCCCTTTGATGGAAGAACCAATAACTGCTAATCCTTTCACATCTTCTCAGCTCTTCTCAGCACCTGGTCTGCTAAGTGAACCCATTTGTAGGTATAAAAGTCAGGGCTTCATCCTTCTTTGCAGTGGGCCTGTCCTCTCTTTTAATTTTGTTATGTATTTAAAGAATACTTTATTATTACCTTTGATCTTTGAGACCAAGTAAGATTACATATGGTTGGAACTGAAAGGTGCTTTAAGACAAGTGAATGTATATTTTCACATATGTGTTATGTATTATGACATGCCTTCCATTATTAACTCTTAGAAAAGAAGATTAATTTGTGTCAGAGTTTGATTTTTACTCTTGGGCTAAAAGGATGCTATCAAGGTCTATGTTAATTACTTAGAGAAGGTTAAAGATGTTAATATCATGATTTTTGTTAATTACAGGCAGGTCAGCCACGGACGGGGAGTAGAAATATCCTTGGTTTCTCAGTCTCATATTTAAGACATTGCCACTTTTCACTGGATTTCTTACTATTTGTCAGAATTGTTCTGACTAGCACGATCTATTAATATACGGAAATGTTTATTTGACATTTACTTAGTACTGATTCTTTTACCCAGTCAGTGGTTATTTCAGTCAAATCCCTCACACAGACTGTATTTTCATTGAGTTTTAGATTCTAGAGGTTAGTCAGGGAAGAGCGCCAAAACTGAGAGGGGAACAGAGAGCAAGCTTAGGGAGTAAACAACATACAGGAATGGTTAGGGATGTGGTATCAGTGCAAAGGAGACAGCACCGAGAAAGAGTAAAAAGATGAGTAGGACAATGTGATTACGCATGAATATGAGGCCTAGTGGTTAGGATAAAAAATAGGGGCTAAGATATGGAAAGGAGCGGTATGGAGGCAAAGGAGGTGACAGCATGAAAGGGAATTGGTAGCTGTGAGTGGACACAATGTGTTTATATTTATATATATATACATATATATGGCAGAAAAAAATGAAGGGAGGGACAGACTTAGTATGCTGAGAAAAAAACGGGAGTGAGATAACAGAAGACTGGGAATATGTAGAGGTACAAATAATTAAATAATTTCAAGTCTGTCCAGCTTCTATAGTCTGCATTGGGTAGTGATTGAGTATTTTGGTTCACTGCTGATAAAGGAGAGCAAAGCGAGTGTGCAATGTTGGGAAGAGTGGGGACAGCAGAGGCGGGATACCAAGATAAAAAAGTGAGAAGGATGAGAGGATAAAACACAAAGGCCAGACGTGCTGCCTTTCAGGTTCCTCAAGAATCTGGCCAGCAGGTTGGCATATCCCCTGACAAATGTTTTTAACAGATCGAGTCACTAATACCTTGGTATCTGAGGGCTGGAAATTAGTAGCTGTGGTACCCCTGCACAAGGTAAGAGTAGAAAAAAACTCAGGACACTACAGGTTTGTTAACCTAAGAGCAGTGGCTAGGTAACTCATTGAGAGAATTAAGGGTAAATGGCTAGTTACCTTTCTAAATAGAGAATAAACTCCCGAACAATAACCAATATGGCTTCATGGTCAGAAATAATAGGTCTCTGGCCTAGCACTCAAGTGTGGGGTCATTTATTGCACTGTTCTAACTTGTTGCTACTTGTGTATCTCTGCTATCTTTAAACAAAACAAAAAAAACAAAAAAAAATCTTACTTTTTTCCCACTTTCTGAAATTTAAAAAAAAGTTCAGTTACAGATTTGCTGTTCTGAACTGTTTGTAAGTTTCTTGGAGGCCATTGCTTGCTTGGGCTAAAGGGAAGTCTCTGTGTTCATCAGTGGCAGTGGTAAACACTGAACAGCCTGCCCCTGTGGGAGTGGTTACCACCTAGAAACTGTAGTTTTATTGGCCATTTTGGGTCAATTCCAAACTCCTTGATCCCCCTCTCTTAAAACCTGATTGCCTCGTGGTTTTGGCATCTTTTCAGACTTGTTGGCTGTTGGTGAAGCACCCACCAAGAGGAGAAAACACTAAGAGAAGAAAGGAGCCACTTTTGAGATTTTAAGTATTTTTCTTCAGATTATTTGTTAGCTGCCTACTTTTTGGCATTTTCCAGCTTGCTAAACTTGATATCTGTATTAGGAGCTGTATTTAGAACACATCTAGAGCCTGTTTACTGCATTTCCTGTGTTGCACTTATTTTAAAATAGTTTTTTTCTTAAAACTTGCATTTTACCTGTCTCTGGCCTAGCACTCAAGTGTGGGGTCATTTATTGCACTGTTCTAACTTGTTGCTACTTGTGTATCTCTGCTATCTTTAAACAAAACAAAAAACAAAAAAAATCTTGCTTTTTTCCCACTTTCTGAAATTTAAAAAAAAGTTCAGTTACAGATTTGCTGTTCTGTACTGTTTGTAAGTTTCTTGGAGGCCATTGCTTGCTTGGGCTAAAGGGAAGTCTCTGTGTTCATCAGTGGCAGTGGTAAACACTGAACAGCCTGCCTGCCCCTGTGGGAGTGGTTACTGCCTAGAAACTGTAGTTTTATTGGCCATTTTGGGTCAATTCGAAACCCCTTGATCCCCCTCTTTTAAAACCCTCTTTTGCGTGTTTTTGCACATAGTGCAGCATTGGGCAGTGCCGCTAAATCAGGTTTAAACTATTCCCGGCTCCACAAAGTCTGCTCTTCACTTTTTCCCTTAGAACTGTTCCAAATCTCAAAGTAAGCACTCTATTTTCCTTCTAAAACCCAGCAGTAGTGTGTCTTTTAAGTAAGTACTAATAAACTAAAGCACTACACCCTCTTATACTCCCTTTAAGTACTTGGCTCCCTATTGGTCCTTTTTGATCAAGTCAAAAAGTAATTCCTTATACTATTCTGGCATGTCCAAAAGTCAGTTTCAGGTTTACTCTCCAGTCCAGCTGGTGAATATGGGAATCTTGAGGCAATGTTACAACCGCCTTATGTACACAGCCCACCCTCTCCTCTTCCCAACAAGCTCAAATATATGTGAGAGATGCAACTATATAGCCAAACTGGAGGCTGAACTCTCTAAACATAGTACTGGCACTGTCAGTCTGGAGGAAAAGGTAATCACACACACCACAAATCCAGTCTCACATAGACCTATTGCAACAGCAAACCAAACACATAAACACACAAAAACATACTCGGAGGCTCTAAATAAAAATCTGCCCAAGCAAAAGAGACCTCCAAAGCAGACATCCAAGCAACTGCTACCCCACAACAATTCCCACATATCACATAGTTCACAAAGTCAGTGTGCCACACAGTCACAGCCCTTAAGGCTAAACAACACACCTAATACACTTGTAATAGGTGACTCTATTGTTAGACACACTGACGTCCCTCTCACCAGGCTGAACAAGGAAAAGGTCACGGTGAGCTGCCTGTCGGGCGCTAGGATCCGCCACATAACACAAGCACTCAGGTCACTCCAAAGCAAGTACAAATATGACTCCGTCATTGTCCATGCTGGTGTGGATGACCTGAGACGTACCTCCCTGGATTACATGAAAAGAGACATAGAGGAGCTCTCTGATCATGTGGCCCAGGCCGCTATGACCATGACCTTGAGTAGCATCTTACCCTCACCAAGAATGATACCACAGTATAAAGACAAAATGATCAATTTCAACAATTGGCTAAAGTATTGGTGTCACTCAAAGGGGATCCAGTGTCTGTCAGCCTGAGATGACATGCTTGACAAGCCACGTTGCTTCGCTAGGGACGGCTTGCACCTGTCACCCCTGGGTTTTTGAATACTGGCCAAGGCTCTTGCCACCCCCATAGTGCCTTTTTTAGGCAAGGCTCAAAAGACAAACCCACCTCCTTAGACAACACAAGGAAAAAGAAGCTAAGGGTAATGCTGCTCAACGCCAGAAGTCTAAACTTCAAGATGCATGCACTCGAGGCTCTCCTCAGTATGGAGAATATCGATATCTGTGCAGTAACAGAAACCTGATTCAAGGCTCCCGAGAGCACCCCAGCACTACCAGGCTATACCTCATACCATGCTTTTCGGCCCCAAAACTCGGACCGAACCACAAGAGGAGGGGGATTATCCATATTCATCAAAGATACCCATACCTCCAGACTAGTGGCACTGCACGAAGCATCTGAGACCATCCATGTGCAACTAACAGTGGGCAAAACTGCTTCCAGTTTGTAGCCTGCTACAGACCACCCTCCCAAACTCAGGAACCCCATTCGGCTTTCCTGAAGACACTGGAGAATATGAAGGTCTCTCCAAACACCATTGTATTGGGTGACTTTAACTACCCAAACATAGACTGGGAGCACTACTCAAGCCCAAACATCCTAGCCCAACGGTTCCTAGAATTTATAAACTGAAATGCTATGGAACAACTGGTCACCACTCCCACAAGAGGGGAAAACATGTTGGACCTGATCATCACCAACATGGGGAATCTATGTTCCATACCAGAGGTATACCCCTCATTGGTAAGATCTGACCATAAATTAATCACTATGGACATCCATATCCCATCCCCACCCCCAGCAAAGGAAACCACGATCAAAAACTTTTCAAAAGCAAACTTCCCACTTCTCAAAACTGAGGTGGAATCCTTCAAAGCCCCGGGGCCAGTGGAAAATACGTCCCAAACTGCAGAATCCTTTACAAACGCATTCTATGGATACCTACAGGAATGCATGGATCGTGCTATCACCAAGACACACGCCTCCAAAGGCAGGAGACCTGTCTGGTGGACCCCAGCCATAAATAAGCTGTACAACAGAAGGAGGAAGCTACTACATGATAGAGCAAAATCCCTGAAAGTCAAGGCAACTCTGATCAGTACTAGCAAGAAACTACGATCCCTCATAAAATCATCTAAGGCTAGCTTCGAAAGAAAAATTGCACAAGACGCTAAAGATAATCACAAGGATTTCTTTAGTTATGTCAGAAACCTGGGTGGAAACACCCAGATATGCTCTGAGTTAGTGCAAAATGACAAAAAATACACTGACCCCACAGACATTGCCAACATCCTGGCAGACAGGTTCAGTGCAAACTTCTCCCCCTCCCCCCCAAATGAGCAAATGACTATCCCAACAGAGTGTAGCCTCCCTGGCATCACAGATGCACAGGTGAAAGCTGCCCTCTCCAAAGCAAAAAACACAGCATCAATGGGACCGGACGGTGTCCCGGGCTGCGTTTTACATGAGCTCCAAGAAGAACTGAACCCGCACTTAAAATCACTGTTCAGTCTCAGCCTTACAACAGGATATGTACCCAAAGAATGGCGTACAGCAACAGTGGTCCCACTCCAAAAAGGTGGTGCCACAACGGACCCCGGAAACTATCGCCCTATAAGCCTAACTAGCCTGGTCTGCAAAGCTATGGAGCGTATCATCATGGAACTCATAACCAAAGACATTGGGAACCTCCAAACACTGGATCCTACCCAATTCGGCTTTGTTAAGGGCAGATCTTGCCTCTTGAACCTGGTCAATTTCTTTGAAACAGTCACCAAGGCCATAGACAAAGGGAAGGTAGTCCACACTGCCTACCTTGACCTTGCAAAAGCCTTCGACACAGTACCCCACTCGGGCATCATAAATAAGCTCACCAGCTTAAATATCAACCCCTATGTCACAAGATGGGTTGCAAACTGGCTTAGGGATAGAACCCACATGGTCAGAATTGCAGGTGCCATGTCAGACTCTAAACCAGTTACAAGTGGCGTCCCACAAGGCTCAGTCCTGGGACCTCTCTTGTTCGGTATATATTTCTCTGAGGTACAGGCTAACACAGGAGGACTATGGCTGACAAAGTTTGCAGATGACTGCAAACTGGGGCCATAATCGACTCACCAGCTGACACAAGCATCCTCCAAAAAGGTCTCACAGAGACGGATAACTGGTGCCAGAGCCATGGCCTAAAGCTAAATGCCAAAAAGTGCATAGTCATCCCCTTTGGGAAAAACAAAGTGCCCACAAATTACCACATAGGTGGTAATCCATTAAGTACAGAAGAAGTAATTAGGGATTTGGGGACCCAAGTAGATTGCAATCTCTCCTTTGACAATCACATTGCCAAAGTGGTTAGAAAGACATTCTATATAGCCCACCTTATCATGAAGGGGTTCACATCTAGATCAAGAGAGGTCATTGTGCCTCTCTACTCATCACTCATCAGGCCCATAATTGAATACAATGCCCCATTTGGGATGTACCTTACCCGACACCTGCTACAACTAGAAAGACCCCAAAAGTACCTCACCAAGAGGATCAAGGGACTCAAACAGATGCCCTACTCAGTTAGGCTAAAGAAACTCCAGCTCTACTCAGTTGCTTACTGCCTACTCAGAGGCGATCTGTGTCTGACGTATAAAGCCATGTCCAACCCAGAATTAATGGACATGCTCCACCTCAAGAAATCCAAATCCATCAGAGCTACACGCTCCAGTGACTTAAACCTCAGCACAGAAATAAATAGAACATGCTGGAGGGACAGATTCATATCCCAGAGGCTCCCCTCACTCTGGAACAAAATCCCAATCCATGTCAGACAGAGCCCCTCAATGGCCCTCTTCAAGAAGAATCTTGACATTTGGATGGGAGATCGTAAATTTACCCCTGGGATCTCTTCTGTGTCACTGCTAGACAGAGGCATGGTAAACTAACCGTAAATGTGCTATCTTCTGTGGCCTACTATACAGAGGCACAGTCAACTAATCTAAGAAGGGTGGCGAAAGCCAAACACACTCTGGCTAGGCTTGTAAATGCCCTAGGGCAGATAGCCTAATATCAACCTATGAACCTATAAGTTTCAAATAAACTTGAACTGATTTTGTGCCTGGATTACTGGGGGAACTTGACAAGAGAGTACCAGTCTTCATCTAGGCCTTTGGCATATTATAAGTGAGACTGCTAAGAAACCTACGGTTTGGAAGATAGGATTAAGAATAAGTAATATGTTTACTGCTTAACTGAATGGAAAGAAACAGTGCATTGTGGTGATCAGAAAAATGTCAGGAATAAGAAAAGCAGCTATTACATTTCTGCAAGAGTTGTTCCTGGCTCTAATGCTTTGTGTGTGTTCATTTAAAATCTCCTCACTGATAAAACAAAATTAGAGGCAGCAGTGAAGAACAGGGGAAGAGCCTAGGTAAGAGATTGGAAAGGCTGACTAACTGGGTTGAAAGGTAGAAAACAAGGTTCAATATGGACAAATTTAGAGCTGCAAACCTGTCCCATAGCAATCCTGGGTATGAAATATTGTAGCATACCTGTCCCACAGCAACCCTAGATGTGAGCAAGAAATGGACCATCATGTGTTGATCACAAGTGGCATGAACTACCTGGAACAGAGTGTGATGTAAGTGAACACAGGGTAAGAGGATGTTGGAGGATAGACTCTAGAATCAAAAAGATAATGCTTGTGCTATAGTATGCCCTGGTCAGGCCTTTTATTGAATACTCTGTGAAATTCTGTATGACAGTGAAGGAGCAGGATATCACACTGATGTAAGGAATCCATTGGAAGTCTACCAAAAGGATGTATGATGTGAAGAAAGAAAGATATGATCTGAGACTATAGGAGGTACAGCTCTTTTCACTTGAGACTGGAAGAAATGGGAGGGGGCAAGGCATGATACAGATACAAAAGGCTATGTCACAGAAAAAGATCTTAAGAGGTTGTCTTCAATAAAGCACTGAACTGGGAGGTGAGGGTAAAGGCAAGAGATTATATAGACTGCCTGCTACTTGGATCTGTGAAAGTCTTTCTCAGAGAGAGAGAGAGAGAGAGAGAGTGCTGACCCATTGAAATGACCAATGGCAAATCACAGGTTACACATAGGGAGTTTCACTCACCGATTACAGTATCTTACATACAGAGAGACACAAAGTCATAAAATACTAGGTTTTGCAGGCAGAAATGAGGGCAACATGGAAGAAGGATACCCAAACAGTTCCAACAGTAGTTGGAGCAATGGGTCTTATAAAAAAGAATTTGCAGTCATATTTAGATATCCTACTGATACATATAATTCTGTATTAAATGCAGAAGGAGGCAGTTCTGGGTACATTGTGGGTGCTGCAAAGATTGCTTCTGGCTAACATCAAAGATTGAAGCAATAGTAATTTCACAAACTTTAATCATACTTTGACTTAGGAATGGGGTACATTCCTGTCATGGTAATAGAAACTCAAAAGACTTGAAGAAATTAAACCAAGGAGGTAGAGATGGAGGTAGAATGTGGAATGTTCTTAAAAGTCAAGGTAAACAGGGGTATTTTCTCCTTCTAGCATCAATAAATGTGACTATATAATAAAACAAAGTAATTGTAGCAATATCATCAGTTGCTGAGGAATACTATTAACATAATGAAACAGAAACTACTCTACAGATTTATTTAAAATGGCAATGAATGTTTTCAACATTCTAAGACCATAATCAAAGCTTTGTTAAGAAAACATATTGTCATCTTGGGTAGACTTTCCAGATATCTGTGTGCCATAAATCAAGTGAAACTAGATTCCCAAAGTATGGCATTTCCTGGGGTCTATATTAGAAGAATGAAAAATGTAAATCGTGAACGCTGACAACGTTGAAAATACCGGACCTCGAACTTGGTACACCCCCACACCCCCCGCTAAATATATATACCAACTCCAAGATCACACTACAGTGAGGAAAGGGCAAATATTCCAATCTTTACTGTAACGCAATGTGACAAAAAGCACTTTGAGGTCCAGTCTTTTCAACGTTGTCAGCATTTGCGGTTTACATCTTTCGTTCTTCTAATATAGGCCCCATTTCCTGTTCTACCCTAAGTTGAAATGTGAGAAGACATAAACAGAAGAATAATGATTGGTGCAACATTTCTATGCCTAATATATGTGGACTATTTCAAATGTATACATTCTAGGAAATAGAAAGGAAACACAGATTAGCAAGCACAGTCCAACTACTTCTTGCATTATAATCTCAACATCCTAGTAAGCATTGTAGATTTTACTTGAACTTGTATTTTACGCAGTGAGAAATATTACAATTGTTAAATTAATGGTCAATTATTTTACAACGCACAAGAGAAACATAGCTCTTACCCTCATAATTGGAAGATCTTCTTGTCCAGGTTTGAACTCAGCTCTATTACAGAGTGCTACAATTCTAGACAAGGCGATCCATGTTCCTGAACTCTGATCAAATGATTGATCTGCATATCAGAAGAATAAAATCAGAAGTGTGTTTTACTCATAGTTCACTGCATAAAACACAGTAAAGCTGAACTTTACTACATTCTTTTTAATTATGTATCTACTAACATTTTTAAGGTAAAATGTGCATTGCAGGTATTTTTGGCTTACTTAAGGTATCAATAAAAAGATCAGGAGGAAAACTTCTGCAATCAATGAGGAATCAGTACAATTACAAACTACTTTCTATCGTAAAATAAATGTATAAATCAAAATAAAAGAAAAGACAAATGGTTCATCTGAACTGCCTATAAAAAGATTAACCCACAGACACGTTACAGTCACTTTTCGTATCACTTGGAAAGTTCTCTCCCAGCAGACATTTAACTCACAGATGTAATACATGATAATTACTAACAACTACAAAGTGAAATTAGTAGTCTAATAAGTAACATTGTTGAATGAAGTTAGCACCACTGATTTATTCAACATTAACTGAGACCTGTCCACAGGGCTGTTTAACTCATTCATATCTGCCATCTCTCATTTAATGACGTGTCAGATTCCTGAGGGCTGGCAGGCTGGACAGCATCTGCCTGAAGCTATGAGCCAGAGTTATAGTTAAATATGAGAATATATTTTATATGAAACAGCAAGCCAGTCTTTGTCTTGCTTCTTTAATTTATGCTTCTTAGTAATGCACCATTATGCAATACATGCAACAGTGACCAACTTACACCGAGGTACATGCATGTTTTTGTTACCATCTATCATAAAACCTTACACTACCTGCCTTACTTCCTGCTGCTATGAAATGCAACCCTCCTCCCTCCAGCAAAGAGAGACATCTATTCATATTAGTCTTATTACTTCTCAGCTGTGGTGAAGGTACTGGATCAAAACCCAGACCTCTCCCCATATAATATACTGTTAGTACAATACAAATCTGGTCTCAAATTATGGACATAAATGCATGAAGCATTTGTAACAAACTTTCCATACATCAAGACCGGATCAGCTAATACAAGCCTCACATACTAGCAGCTAGTGAAACCTAACTAAAGCCAGACTTCCTAAACACAGAATTAAACAATCTTGTTTATCAATTATACAGAAATTATCACATCAACAAAAGAAAAGGATGTAAACTTATTTTAGTAGAAAAACTCATTAACCTCTGAATTATTCCAAACCCAACCACAATTGGTCTCAAGCACTGCATCCTTACTATCCTCTCTAACGGGTACTTTCATTTGGCAAGTGAAGATGAGCAAAAACCTGACTACTCTATTCAAATATTAGGATTTTCCCAACAAACATATGACCCAGTATTGAAATGATGTAACACACTAGACTGGATCCTATTTAAGCAGCCACCCCAGAAAAATGTTCAGTACTGAAATATTACCAAATGGCCTGCTTATCTACAAGTCTATCAGAACAATTTCTGGGAAAAAAATAAATATACAGGTTAAAAGTATTACTATATGAAACCAGAATAATCTTTAAATGGAAAAGTTAATAAAAATATTAAGCATAAATTGGGCACTTCTCAATTCTTTAAAATGATGGATGATGCCATGTAGAAACTTTGATACTCTACTACTGCTACTACACAAATATGTCTCAGCCTGAAAGCTAAGTATAAGAAATGCATCAGTACCCTGGAGAGACTCGACTGACTGACATCTAATGAAGGCTAAAGACATGGCATGGAAAACATATAAAGCCACCAGATACGGGAAATCACCAATAAAATATAAAGAACTTGGGTATTAGTGTCATGCCCATTTAAGGACAGAAAAAGGAATCGATTATCTACAGCTTCAGCAAACAGATGAAAGTTGCCCATCAATCTTCTGGAACTTTTCACTAAGATGATAGGCAACGCCACCCAAACAGAAGATAACTCAACACATTTCATTTCTGACCAAATCTGATACTATTTCTATTTCAAAGCAATTACCAACACGCACACTCCCCAGCTTTCCTGAAGATTTCAACAACTAATGTCTACTTACTAAAAGAATCAGAATTTCACTGCAACCAATCACAGTAAACATTAATAGAAAACCAATAAAAAGTAAAAATGGATCACCCTAAATGGACAGCCTATTTCCAGCATTCCTTAAATGCTTAGCAAGCCACATTGCTTATCATGATGGTTATCAACAGGCATATTTTGAGGAGGAGTTGCTCTAGCATTTGGAAAGATGCCATAATTATACCTCTTTTGAAAGGTGGTGACTATCTTCAACTTGAACGGCTGAGTGATACCCTGCTCACCGATTTCCTAACAATTAACAATAAAATCTCTAAAATGCAGTATGGCTTCCACACAGATTATAGTACTGAGACTGCCCATGTACCACTGGTAAGAGACTATATTATCACACAATAAGACAAAGCAGATATCACCATAGCACAGCTTCTTGATTTTTTTAAAGCCTTCAGTGTGGCAAACCACAACATCCTAATCCACAGCCTCTAAAATATTGGTTGTAGCACACTAATCCTACAATAATTCCCATCTTACATTGATTGCCCTCCCCCAATTTCAAGATAGGACATAAACTACAACATGGTAAATGCATAATCTTTTATCCCTAAATATTAACACTCGCATTCCATAAATGTCAATCCTTGGTCCACTGCTATTCATAACCTTCACAAATTATATGCACCAGTATATCCAAGGGCTAACATTACTACAACATGATGACAGCTCTACAATCCTATGCAATTTGATTAACACTTCTGCACATATCTCTCAATTACAGCACTCCACTGGCATACTGCTTACATAATTATAAGACTCTAAACTTATTATTAAACAAAAGACAGAAATCATGATATCTGCAAAAAGGCAAAACACATTTTAATAAATGACTACAAATGAACCATATGGCTTTTGAAATAGTCTATTATAAATATTTAGGCATCACCGTTGATAATAACCTGTCCTTTGCTATGTACTCAAATATTATTTATTAATTTATTGACATTTGATTGGCAGCAAAGTCTGAATGGGCAGGTATCAATTTTCATCAGAGGCCCGGTGTGAAAAGCTCCAAAGTATTGGAGACTCTGCCCCCCGCCAGCTTAGTAATGGATGCTAGCCCTAACTCTACACCTTACCTTAATAAAAGCCTTCCTGTAACACTGGCAACATACAGGATACACTCAGACAAACAGTCACACACACACACACACACACACACACACACACACACACACACACACACACACACATGCACACACTCGCTTACACACACACTAACAACACTATATCCATCCCCTAACCTAACCCTTACCCTAACTCTAAAATACACACACTCACAGAGAAACATGCAAAATCTATCCTCTCACCTATCCCTCACCCTAACCCTGACTCACACACACACACACACACACACACACACACACACACACACACACACACACACACACACACACACACACACACACACACACACACACACACACACACACACACACACACACACACACTAACAACACTATATCCATTCCATAACCTAACCCTTACCCTAACTCTAAAATACACACACTCACAGAGAAACATGCAAAATCTATCCTCTCACCTATCCCTCACCCTAACCCTGACTCACACACATACACACACACACACACACACACACACACACACACACACACACACACACACACACACACACACACACACACACACACACACACACACACACACACACACACACACACACACACACACACACACACAAATGCTCTGATCCCGTCCAACCCCATTCATCTTTCTCAGCAAAACATTACCTCAACATTTTGACTGTTTGACTATCTGTTCCTTCAGTATTAAGCACAACCTGTTGCACTCATCGATCCAATAGACGTTTGAGTAATGATGGGAACCCATACATATATATGTCACTGTGTGTGTGGGTGTGCATGTATACTGAAATGTACTTTTACCGAAAAAGCCAGTATTTCAGATAACAGTGGGTATTAGGGTTTTTCCCTTTTGCCACTATTGTACAATCTCGGGTTTGATATTTATAAGTAGGGTGTGGGGTGCAGTCCTCACTGCATAAAACATGTGCTTCTTTTTTATGTGTATATTTCAATGATTTGTGATCTATGTATTGAACATCAATTTAGTATGTCAACAACAACACACAAACACACACACACACACACACACATATGTGTGTGTGTGTGTGTGTGTGTGTGTGTGTGTGTGTGTGTGTGTGTGTGTGTGTGTGTGTGTGTGTGATAAAATGCTTGCATAACAGCTGTATTGTATTTAGTACATTACATAGTATTTCCTTGATGGCAGAGGACGATACTATGCCTATACAGTATGCCCTCAATTTTTTTCCATTTGCCTCTTTTCAGTTCCAGACTTCCCCCACTCTATCTCTATCTGTCTTATACCTTTTCAAATAAGGTTTTCTCTCCACTCATTTACTGGTCTAGTTGTAGTCCATTCCATCAGTTCACAAGCCTCTCTGTCAAAGTACTTTTGGAGGTCATAAAGTAGTTAGTATCAGCAATCTGCTGTCAGCATCACCCCCCCCCGTTTTTCCTTTTCTTGCTGTCTCCTACTCATTTTAGATTTTATGTACCAAGATCATGTCCCACCTGTCTCTTCTGGTCCCCACTCCTAAATTCTGTACTTATATCTCTTTCCTTCCATCCTGTATATATTTCTGGTGGCTTTCCTCTGGAATCATAAAATCAGCTCACTCTCCCTCTCCTTATATGGTTTCCAGAAACGCACTCAGTCTTTAACATCTGTCTTGACCAGGGCTATCTAAAGCAAGAGAATTATCACTTTGCTTCGGGACTTTAACTCCCTACAGACACACTTCAGCATTCTGTTGGCTGATACCTCTGCCTTCTTATTATACTTCAGGTGGACCTGTCCAGGTGTGATGACATACCCCCAGATCTTTTTTACTCTCCTGCCATCATTTTCAATCCTTGGAAGTTATACTTCATACCAGGGATGCTGTGGCCCAAATGCAGTACTTTTAATTTGTCTGTTCTGAACCTTAGGTGCCCCTTTTCTCCACATCCTTTCCAGATCCTTCTTTAGACTCTTCTCTCCATCCTTCACTGTTGCATCTAGTTTTGAGTTGTCTATGAATAGAAAAA
This sequence comes from Protopterus annectens, assembly GCF_019279795.1. Lineage (NCBI taxonomy): Eukaryota > Metazoa > Chordata > Ceratodontiformes > Protopteridae > Protopterus > Protopterus annectens. The sequence continues at coordinate 1,569,588,266 of NC_056741.1, forward strand.
GGAGTGAGAGTCCAGTCCCTCAGTTAGTAACAAACTAAAGCCATAAAAATATTATAACACACTATCAAAACCCACTAAATGTGTTATTAAATAGAGAATTGAAGTGGCAACTTAGGTTAAAGTCTAATATATATCCCGGTTTAAATGAGTATATTACCATTAAGCCTGTATTAATGTTTAGAGCTTCACAAATTTAATAATCCCACCACTAATTTCATATGAGATTTTATATTACATATTTAGAGGGTTTTGATAGTGTGTTATAATATATTTATAATATTTTTATGGCTTTATGAATGTTTTCCTGTGCTTTGTAAGTGTTTTTATACATGAACTTTTCAATAGTATTTTATTGTTCATTTTGTCTTTAAATTTTGATTGGATGTAATTGATTAAGATATAAATAGGATGAAATGCAAAATGGGGGCATCTGATGAAGTCTTGTACAAAAGACGAAAGCGCTTATCTTACCTGTTATTAAAGAAGTTTGTTACTAAATGAGGGACTGGACTCTCGCTCCTTTTTCTGTGGTTGAGCTTTTTACAATTATTTCCTATTGTTTTGCCTATGAATAGGTTTGTTAAAAAAGCTGCACAGTACATCCTAGCTACATGGATATACTGTGTATTATATCCTGTCATATCATATCCTATCATATCATATCATATCATATCACGTCTTGGCTTCATTTCTTCCTCTGTCCTTTCTTTCTCTTCTTCTATGTTGCTTACTCAGATCTTGCAGTTAGCTTACTATAGTAAATATAACTGTTATAACAATATCAATGTAGCTCTGTGACCTAAATATAAGTCCATGGGTAATTGCTAAGCTAACGACCAAAGGGGGCCTTTTTAAGCCTAGTGTTGCTAGGTGAGAATCAAACCCTGTACCTTGTGTCTGTAAGGTAAACACCTTAAACATTATGTCAACTGCTAACCTGATGCATTACTAAATATATATATATATATATATATATATATATAGCTGAAAATATTTGATTTTGATGGCAGCGTATATATGGTTATATGTTGCTTCATGTACAAGAAATAGTGCATTACACTTATAATTACTCAGTGTATATGAATTTATTAAATTAATAAGTGCAGGTTTTGTTTTAATATACATATTGTAAGATAATCTTGCCTAGTAGAACATAATAAAGCCACATTACTTTTTGGGATTGTTTATATTAATCTGTGTAAATATACACTAAGTACTAAATACACATACTCACCCTCCTGATTCTCACTGGTGTCTGCAGCATGGATCTCTTGATCAAACCATAAATGTGCGACGGTCATACGGTTTTGGGTGAGTGTTCCTGTTTTGTCAGAACAAATAATTGAGGTAGAACCCAGTGTCTCCACGGCTTCCAAGTTTTTCACGAGGCAGTTCTTTTTGGCCATTCTCTTGGCTGTCAGTGAGAGGCACACCTACAAAAAAAATGGATCTAGATAAGTTGCTGACAAAATAAAGCCATCCAATAAGTTGTTAGCACAATAAAGACATCCACTAAAATGGCCAAAGTACAGTGGGACCCTAAAGGATGATTTTAGACGGTACCATTCAAGATCCATATTTTGCTGGTGTCGAACTATAATATATAAACTTGTCAAAATCACCATTAAGAAAGCTAGAGTTGAAGACAATATAATAAAGAAAAGATTCTGGAGCATTTTGCAGTGATATGCATGCAGTCTTTGAAATTATGAAACGCCCTCATATTGATCAGTGTTTGCATGATTCAGTTTATTTCTACTAGAGTTATGCTGTACCGCTTTATGAAAGTTCTAATGACAGCTATGATAATGTATTCTACATAAGCTGTGTGCTTAGGGGTGGCTTTCTTGTCAGATGTTCTCTGTGCAGATTTATTTTGCTCTTTCTTTATAATTTATACAGAGATTTACCCTCTGTTTCATGTAACTTGCCACTGCAATGACATGAATGCAGAGTCCAGTTTAGAACATTACCAACTCATAACAAAAACCTGGTGTTTTGCCATTAACATGGTTATTAGTTTAGAAAAACTTTTATCAGCAAATAAATATATATAATTTATTTAGTTACGCAGGTATGAATTCATTCCACATTGCTTTATAGAAAATGCTTTCACTGAGTTGGAACAGGCATGTAAGAAACTCACTCAGTTCACAACTGATGTGTGCTTGCCTACTCATTAATGTGTGTCCCTTACAGCTATGGGACAGATGCCACTAAGCCTAATCTATAACCTCCCTTGTTGTAATCTCAAACCCTTGCTTTTGACACAGCCCCTCCTAAACTCACTTCTTTAAACTTTAAGCACATCTGTAATCAACCATATGCTTGTCACTAGTCCTTATTTTATAGCCCTGCTCTGTTCTATTCCCAGTAAAGTTTTCCTTTAAATTAATTTGTAACCACCCTTGTCTGAATCTCTAGCGTTACTTTTGATGCCAGCTCTTTCAACTCCTAAGCTACTTTTTAATTAATCTACAGCCATCCTTGTCCCTGTCTCTGGTCCTTACTTTTGATATCAGTCCATGCTACTTCCATTCCATCTTTACTTTGAGCTAATCTGTAACCACCCTTGTCTAGATGTGTAGTCATTACTTTTGACAATAGTCATTAATTTGAGATGTTGGGCAGCCAATCAAATGTTTATACCTAAAATGCAGTCACAGCTGACATAACCATGTTAAACTTAGTTGTGGAAAAAAAATCCTCCACCAGGAATGGTGATATACCCTTTACATTAACAGAAATATATTAACTCATTCAATAAATACAACTGCATGATTATGCTAGCTGTGCCATGTGATAGACAAAACACCACTTCACCTCACCATCACAGAAGGGTCTATATTATATGTTTGAAGTTTGAAAACTTCGAAGGTTAAATAATCAAATTTAAATGTTTGAAATATCAAACATCGAACATACTATAAAAAAGCAAAAAACAAACGGAACTTACCTGACTAGTGTAGGCAGGGGGCAAGCCACCCTGCACCCCCCCCGCTCTTTAAATATACCAACTCCGAGACCTCACTATAGTGCAGTAAAGGGAAGCTTTCCCAATCTGCACTGTAGTGCGGTCTCGGAGTTTGTATATTTAAAGAGCGGAGGGAGTGTGGGGGTGCAGGGGGGGGTTGCCCCCTGCCTACAGCCATTAGTTTTGGGTTTGTTTTTTTTTTTTTTTTTTTTTTTACTTATGTTCAAAGTTTTATAACTTTGAATATTTAAATTCGATATTTTAACGTTCAAAGTTATAAAACTTCGAACATATGATATAGACCCATCACAGAAACCTACAATAGCGCTACACATCATTTCATTCCTGCACCTGTCACTACTGCATCAATAAAAAATTCTTGATAAACTAAACTAAAACTGACGACCCTGGCAGTGGATGCCCTACCAAGCAAATATCTAAAACTGTGTGTAAACAAAGTAAAGCTGTGCCACCATGGTGAAGGTTGAAATCAAAAGGTAGTTTAATAGACTCAAACAATAAAATTTATAAAAACTGTAAAAACGCAGAGTGAAAGTAAATACAAGTGGATAAGCTCTTTCAGAAGTTGCCTTCTTCAAATCCCGTTTTGTTAATAGAACTTCCTGTTTTTAAAAGATAGTGATCTGTCAATCTCAGTCAAGTCTCTGCCATTTGAGCAAAGGCTTAAAGGGACAATCCCATTCAAACTAGGCAACTTGTCAGAAGTCAGCAATCAATTCAGTTTCAATAATTTCTGTTCTGTTGAATATATCTCCTCCTCTTAAACTTTCTTCAATTACTTCCAAAACCATGAAAGAAAACTTGTGATCAGGGTATTTGGCGATATGTTGAGACAAAGCACTAGTTCTATTATGTAATCTAACGTCACTCAAGTGACGCAAAATTTGTTCCCTGAAGGGTCCCTTAGTCTTGCCAACATAAAATGCATTACACAGACAGCATTACACAGATAGCAGGTGGCAACATATATAACATTTTTAGGGTTACAATTCACATACACTCTGAGTCTGTATGTTTTCAAGGTAATCAGATGCTTGAATAAATTGTTGGAATTTATGGAGGTGCAAGCTCTGCATTTTCTACAAGAAAATGTACCACATCTCGAAGTAAGTGATCTAACTCCAGATCCATGTTTTTCCTGGCACAATAACCTCTTTTAAGTTCTTCTTATTCTTAAAGTAGAGTCTAGGCATCTCACCAACTATACATCTAATGTTATCATCAGCTATCAATACCTTCCAATTCCTCCTGATAACCTCCACATGCCTACTGAATATAATTACTGAACATAAGCAAGCATCTCAGCCCCCCCAATTTCATCTTTGTCTTTGGGGTTTGTTTCATCTTCCTTATGTGGCTCTCCATCCAAAAAATAAGGCAGACCTCTTGAGTTTCTGAGATGCTTGTTATCCAAGACTCCTTTCTGGATTTACCTCTTTTTATATCCATGTTTGTGGAAACATTGTATCAAGTGGTCCATCTCTTCCTTCTGTGTGACCTCTTTGGTACAAAGTCTGGATGTTCTAAGAAGCTGACCTTTAATGACATGTGGATAAACATGTCTAGGGTGCATACTAGTCCTATGTAATAAATTATTTTTCCAGCAGTCTTTCCTATGTATTTGAGTTTCGAGATTGCAACATCTAGAAAAATCTGTCTTCTCGCTAGTACTCCGAACTTCAAATTCAAGGAAGGATGTAGAATTACCAAGATATTCAATAAAATCAGGAAGTTGTTGTTCATTCCCTGTCTGTAGAAGGAATATATCATCCACAAATCTCCTGTAGTAGGCTATATATGTCTTCCATGTATTTAAATTACTAAGGACATGGTCAGTCTCCCATTGAGCCCTAACAATGCTGGAGTAACTATAAGCACATGAAGTGCCCATCTCTACCCCCCATTTTGACCAATAATGTTCATTCCCATAGATGAAAATGTTCTCTAGAATAATATCCAATAACATACAAATCTGTGAAATGGTAGTAATATCAAAGATGTTCCCTTGCTTTAGAAACTGCCATACGACCTTGATGCCAAAGTCATTAGGAATAACCGTAAAAAGACTTTTGATGTCCATTGTTACCATTGTCAAATTGGTTTTGTCATTCAAGGGCTGAAAACAGTAAAATAACTTCTGTAAAAATTGGGGGTTATCCTTCAATACAGTTGTGGCTCTAGGATGTGCTGATTTTAACTTCTGTTCTACAAAAATGGATGCTGGCTCTGTTATCCAACCTCTTCTGGAAACTATAGGACACATTGGTGGATTTACATCTGTCCTTGTGGATTTTCAACAGGCCATTAATAATCGGGATCAGAGGATATGGTACCATCAAATAATCATATAAATCTTTTGTTATTACTCTGGTCATTAACAAATCATAGAAAGTATCATTCACTTTACTGATCAGCTTGTTCACATCCCATTTAGAAATTTTAATATATGTCTTATCATTCAGTATATTCAACATTCTATTGTAATCATTCCTTTCTAAAACAACAATAGCTCCCCCTTTATCAGCTGGTTTTATCACAATGTTGTCATTATGTGATTAGTTACTGTAAACATTATTTTCATCAATATTCAGATTATAAAAGTCATTGTGACTCCTACTGTTTTGAAGCTGAAATTCTTCCATCTCACAGACTGTGGTAAACATCTCTACTGCTGTATGGGGCAGGGGGGAAAATGTGCTCAGCTTCTTCAGAATGTTAGTCAAGTCATTGCTATCATTGTTCTTACTAAACATATTTTTAAGTAGTACATTCCTGGTGAAGTAATTGATGTCCATTACAAACTCATTGAGTCTGGAGGTAAGTGCAAGAAGAAAAACTGAGACTCTTGTTTAGCACAAACATTTGTGCTCCATTCAGTGTATATTGTGAAATATTAACTGCAAGAGATTCTGTTTCATCTATTTCCTCTGCTGTCAGGTGTTTTCAGCAGTACAGGCAGCTCCAGAAAAGCTGTAATGTGTGTAATGCAGAGTCTTTAGGTCTAGCTCTTGCAATGACATCCCCCTTTTTTTGTCTCTTGTATTAGGTTCTAAGCTTTGATGAGAGCTCTTCAGCTCTCCTAAAGAGGAGGATTTGGAAGTGAGTGACATAGAGCTGGCAACTGCTGCCTCTCCTTCATCTCTACAATTGTTTATCAGATAAAGTTTGGTGTTTATAGCAGGTGTAGTTGGGCGTCCAGCTGCTCCTTGTGTAACTGTTTTATTGTTAAAGTTGTCACTGCCTGCCTGTTGCTTAGGGCAGTCAAAATATTACTGTTTTTCAAGTCCCTAAAGTCCCTCACTAGCTTTTTATTTTTTTTGCGTCTTGAGCTTACTGTCATATATTGTCAAATTGTGCTACAATTCTTCAATTTTAGTTAAAAAAGTATCAGACAATGTTCTTTTCTCTAACTCTCTTTGCTTACAATCTATAAAGTTATCAGATTCTCCTTCAAAGGGTCAAAAATATTCAGTCAAACGTTTGATATATTCAGGGCTTGCCACTTTCTCAATAAATCTGGATGTGAATTACCATATGTGGGCATGCATCAAATCCTCAGGCTTCTTGGAATAACATTGTGATGTAGGCAAGCTTCCAAATGGAAGCATTGCCACTGGAGTCTCTTCAATCTGTAAGCTGCATTCTCAGTCTCTTCGAAGATTTTATCAAAGGCTTCCATTTGTGATGGTGTTGCTGGAGCTTCTGTGGTAACATCTGATACATTGAGTATAAGTAAGGGACTGATCTGGTTAGGCAATATACTGTGTACCTTTCTACTCATGCTCATTGAAACAGGAGATTTAGCTCTTGGTTCATTCTCCAGTCGGTAAACCAATTCAGTGTCTCCTCCCTCAACCATGTGTGGTCCCAGTATGATAAAAAACAAAGCCAAACATGTAAAACACACCTTGGAGCACTAAAGGCAGCTTTTACCAATATAAACTACTGTGTGTGTACAAAGTAAAGCTGTGCCTATCTAAAAATTGTAGTGGAATACATGGCATTAACTACTCCATTCTAATCAACAAAACTATCCCCAACTATCCAGAAAAAAACTTTCATCTAATGCTTCTTCATAAAGCCAACAACTTTACAGATCTGACTAATTGTCAGCCTATTGTTGTACTCTCACTGTTATCCAAAATTCCGGAAAGATGTTTAGACTCCCAGCTACTCAGAAACCTCAATGACCATATCTTACTCTCTCCAACACAACACGGATTCTGGCCAAATCATTAGCACTACAACTGCCCTTCTCAGTTTTACCAGTACTACCAATCAACACACAAATAATGGTAACCTGGTCTTAACCAATTTTCTCAATTTTTCAAAAGCATTTCGTATGATATCACATCAAACTCTACTTAATGATCTAGTATCTCCAGGTTTTAATAACTCATCCCTAACCTGGTTTGACAGTTACATAGCAAACAGACAAGTCAATACATGGAATCAAGATTTTTCTGCTTTCTTGTCAGTCAGTCTGGGTCCCCCAAAGTTCAGTTCTAGGACCTCCCCTTTTTAACATATTTAGCAAAACCTCTGTAATGCCTCTAAACAAGCAACCTTAATTCAATATGCAGACAATGCTACACTCATCTGCTTGGCACAAATGATCATCATCATCATCTTCTTTTGGCTGTTCCTGTTAGGGGTCGCCACAGTGGATCTCTGTTTCCATTTCTTCCTGTCCTCTGCATCTTGCTCTGTCACACCAACCACCTGCATGTCCTCTCTCACCACATCCATAAACCTTATTTTAGGCCTTCTTCTTTTCCTGTTACCTGGTAGCTTCATCCTTCGTATCTTTTGCCCAATATACTCAGCATCCCTCCTCAGCGCATGTCCAAACCAAAGTAATCTTGCCTCTCTGGCTTTGCCTCCAAACCTTCCAACCTGGGCTGACCCTCTAATATACTTATTTCTAATCCTGTCCACCCTCGTCACACCCAGTGCAAATCTTAACATCTTTAACTCTGCCACATCCAGCTCTAACTCCTGCTTTTTCGTCAATGCCACTGTCTCCAACCCATATAACATAGCTGGTCTCACTACACTCTTGTAGACCTTCCCTTTCACTCTTACTGGTACTCGTCTGTCACAAATCACTCCTGACACTCTTCTCCACCCACTCCATCCTGCCTGTGCTCTCTTCTTCACCTCTCTTCCACACTCACCATTACTCTGAACTATTGATCGCAAGTATTTAAAGGCATCCACCTTCGCCACCTCTACTCCTTGCTTCTTCACCATTCCTCTATCCTCCCTCTCATTCACATACATATTTTCTGTCTTAGTCCTGTTGACCTTCATTCCTCTTCTCTCTAGAGCATATCTCCATCTCTCCAGGGTCTCCTCCACCTATTCCCTACTCTCACTACGGATGATAATTCCCTAAAAGACATTACTCAACAGGCTTTTCAATCCATGGAATCTTGGCTATGTGATTCCTCCTCAGCCCCAGAAAGTCAAAACTAATGACGTTTACCCCAAAAGCCCCTTACAACAAAAGCCCACACTTCACATCCACTCATCCAGCAACATAAAAATTGAATGTATAGCACAAACTGCTAAACTGGGAGTAAACCTGGGAGTTTTACTCTACAGTAGACAATATGACCGGCACCTGTTTCAAACCAAAAAACTCCCTCTAATGCCACTCTTGAGATGAAACTTGACACGTTATAACAAAACAAAAATTTGAAGGGAATAGTCAAAAAAACACATCACTGTGTAGCGCTTAGAGATCTTCACTTGCTAAAACTTTTACACTACCTCACTTACACTTGAGATGAAACTTGACACGTTATAACAAAACAAAAATTTGAAGGGAATAGTCAAAAAAACACATCACTGTGTAGCGCTTAGAGATCTTCACTTGCTAAAACTTTTACACTACCTCACTTACACCTACGCTTAGCTTAAAATGGTCTACGACTTAGCATGCTTCCCTGAAAAATACCCATCACTGAAAAATATCCTCCGACCTTGTTCTAAATCTAGACTACTAAGATCATACAAAGAAAAAAAAACTCCTTGCCACTTCCAAATCATATAACTCAGCTGGGAATCATTATATCTTAGCACGTTACACAAATTTGGAACTCAATCCCTCTGCAATTAAAAGTGACAAATGATACAAATACTTTTTAGTATTACTAAAGCAACATTTAAATAAAAAAATGGTTTTGCTTTTGCACCACCCCTGGTTAACAGAATGAAGCCAAATCTGCTACCTTTCCATCACAGTTGCTCTTCCAAATCTTCCCTCTTTTTCTCACTCCATTTCTCCACCTATAGTTATGCCACACCATGCTTCAGCCCTGCACCCTTACTCCTGTCCAGTTAATGACCATAATGGCCATTCTTACAGCTCTTCTAATCACAACTCCACCTCTCATCCTGATCCATACTAACACCATGCTTTTCACTTCTGTCCTGTTACTGACTTCCTCCAATTTACAACCCTAGTTTACTCAATTATTTATTTAAAGTAGTCTATTTTTACCCTACTTATTTACCTGCCACATAACAATCAGTCTCCTGTCCTACCTCAACACCTCTTTCTATCATGTCTGTGTACCACGACCTTTTCTTAACTGTACTTAATCTTTCTCAAATTCTTGTTTATATGAATTATTAGATATGATATTCTATTAGAATACGTTTTTCTTCTCAATCTATTTTTGTTTCATCATGTTTTATACCTTAGAATGCACGGATAAGATCTATCTTTGTTCAATGTTCTACTTTTTCTACTGTGTATAATCACTGTCTCTTACTCAAATGTTTTTACATAGTATACACTATTTAATCTATGTATAATTTTTACATTTGTGTCCTATATGGGGCTTTTCTGGGTCTCTGCTGAAAAAGGGTCTTAACTCAGTCTGACTTTCCTGGTCAAGAAAGATAAATAAATAATCTGGAAGATTAAAATATAGTGACAGTAAAAAATAGCACCAGGTAAGATAGTAAAATAATAATGTTTCAAAACTTTACCGCCACTTGGCACAGATTTATATTTGCTTAAAAACAAACAACATTCATGGCAACACAAATGAAGAAATCAACATTTCAGTAAAGATATTACAATTTCACAGTAGATGACAAGAATTCAAATACAGACTAGCTTAGATGAACAAAATGCTGGCAGAACCAAACATACAACACATTTTAAAAAAGGAAGTGACAAAATCAGTTTAAGAAAAGGGACTATAGGCAACTTATAACGCAGTCTTCAAGGCAAGTTAGTGATGGAAAGAACAATAAAATCCAGGAGAAGAGAAACAACTGTGAACAGCAGAGTCCTCCAAGGTGAATCCAGAAGTTTTTTTTTAATCAAATAGATGACAAATACCTGTAACTCAATAAAGCATATAACTGCAATACCAAATATGCATAAAATACTCAAGATGTTTGCAGAATGACTGATGTGACAAGGTTCCTTCACTCCTTCATGAAAACAACAGCTCTTCTTAGATAAAACAGAATAGATAAGAAATAAAATAACTTTTGACAACCTTTTGCTGACTCCTTAACTGAGCAAACACTCAAGAACTGTCCTTAGAACTATCAGCATCTCCCAGAATCAAAACGTATAACAAAATGTATGCAAAGAGCAACAAAAGGATATAGTCCATCAGTAATTTAGAAAAAAAACACATATATTCATGCCATTTCCAAAACCCATACCCTTCAAATACTCCAGAGAGGACAAAGTGATAACTAAAAGCTGAAAAATCTATGACCTTACACTATAGAGTGCAAAGCAAGAACAGAAGAGCAGACAGACTCAAAACCTATATGGTATAAGGGAGGACCCAGATCTAAGAACCACTGAAGATCAACATGAACAAAAAGTCAACATCGTCTACAAATAAAATTCAACTTGGGTATCAGTATGTGAAGCTTCAAAATGCATGACATTGAGCACCATCCCTAGTACAACACTGTTTGGTACCACAGAAAAATGTAAAATAAAAATGCTGTGATTGTAGTCTTAGTTTACACAGTCAGAACAGTATGTTTTCGCAGTCTGCTTATGGAGCCAAGTCTCTTATGGTAATTTCATTGATTACACCATATTGTATAACTCTGACTAAAGTCTCTGCACCTTTATTACTGAAACAGGGTGGGGGAGAAGTCAGTCATCATTATGTTTATTATTTGTGTAAAACAGAACATGCCTCTGTGTATTTTTAACAAAAACTGTAAAAAATGTGTATTTGTGCAGAATAAAAATATGCCTGCTTATGCTATAATGAAACGTGAATATTGTGATGCCTGATTTTGTTAAGTAACATTTAAGTTTCACAGCTGCAGCTATTTTTTAATGAAATTTAGGCAAGAATAGCATTTTTTTCTCTATAATAAAATGTTTTAAAGTTTGGTAAACAAAAATGGTGCAACTTCTTAGGAATTTTGATCATGAAATAAAATTTCATCGCATTTCTGATGATACTGTTGTGGGACAAGTTATTTGGTCACAAAATTTGTAATGTGACTTTCCTGAACTACTTGCTACGTTTACTTATTTTCACTTAACAAGCAGCCTTGTTTATGATGACTATAGTGTTTTGTTATATTTTAGGAATAAACTGGAATCAAAATGAACACCAGTATCAAATCTTATTATTTGTTTGCCTAATTCCAGTGTAAAAGGCATTGAGTAGGTCAGGAAGTATTTGGGGTTTAATATAATTTTTTGCTTTTCTGGACTGATGCCATGAATATCACCACTAAAATGATTTGTTTTAAAGTAATTCTTCATTTTATCATCCACTGTTTTTGTCGTGTTTGGTTCCAAGCACTGACTACTTGATTAGATTTTCATCTGTAACATACTGTATGTACATATTTTTCTTTTTTTCTTTTTTAGCAGTATTCAGAAACAATTAGCACATTGCATTATGTGAAATATCATGATCAGTAATGTGCAGGGATGTGCTGGTTAAACGAACCAAGTAAAGTGACCCACGACCAGAAAAGTACTGCAGTCTACATTAGTGAGATTATATAGAATGACATTCAGTGAGTATCAGCATGCTAGTGAAAGTGTTTGCATATGAAAATAATGACATCAAGCATGGCAGAGAGATTCAGAAACCTATAAAATTAGCAGGCTGAGCCACGGTTATGACCTAGTCATAAAGCCAGGATTTGTTGGTAAACAGGATCTTCACTCTCATCAAACATCAACATTAGTGCAGCAATATGTTTTCTTAGCCACTTTCAGAGCCAGTGATCACAGTGTTGTGTGTTATCACCCTAAGTATTGCAGATGCTTCCGGCAGTGACTAACATGCCATTACCTCCACAACCATGATATTGTCAACCACTACACTGTGAACAGAGACACTGTTCAGGGTTATTAGGCATGTGACACCCACACTTGGTATCACAGGGGATGCGTGGAATGCCCTTCCTAGTGGACATGAACACGTGTGCAGCATTAACCATTCTTGTTACTGGGGAATGTCAGTGTCCAACAAGAGACATGTTAGCAGGTTTGCAGATCCTATACTAGTTTGTTCATATTATGCTGCAGCATATGGTGGAGCATATATGGTTTCTGCAGACAGCAGAGCTGAGAACCATTAGTATACAGACATTCAATGATAAAGCTCATTTTCCTGAGTTCCTGGGGATCCTGACTATACTTTTGACTTTGGGAACTTATGTGGACAGTTGTTGCAAGAAAATCCTTTTATATTGTACAGCTTACAAACAAAAGGATTTTGTCTAGATCTAGGGAAGTCACTGTCCCTCTTTACTCAGCCCTCATCAGTGATTGAATATAATGTCCCCTTTGGCATCTATCTGTCCAGACACAGGCAACAACTGAAATGTCTACAGAAATGCCTTACTAAAATAGCACCAATTCTACACAACATGTCCTGCATGGACTGACTCAAAGCCCTGTCGCCATACTCGGTATCATACATACTGCTAAGCAGTGAGCTGTGGCTGGCATACAAGGCATCCCCCAAACCATTACTGATGGAGTAACTGCACATCAGCAAGTCAAATGGCATCAGAAATACCCAGTCTGGTGATCTAAACCTCTTCTACAGCATTGATAGAATGGTTTGGAGGGACAGGTATATCTCACTGAGGATACCGCTGCTGTGGAACAGACTCCCCATCCATATAAAACAATGTTCATCCCTGTCCATTTTCAAGTGCAACTTGAATCTCTGCAAGAGTAATAGAAAATTGCCCCCAGGACTGTCCCCTCCCCTGTGCTACTACTGGACAGAGACAGTTCCTAAATGCTTTATCTCATGCATGGGTCTTCTCATATTATCTATAGTATGATCTCAGCTATTTTTCTTAGGGTTAATGTATAATTATGCACCATGGGATGGGTGAGGCCAATCTCTAACAAAATGGAATAGGTTATATTGAGCACAAAAGGAGAAACTGGCTAGATTTAAAATAGTCCACAAGGGCAGCTAGCCTATTACTTTCCTATGAACCTAAGAACTTAATAGTGAGGAATGGCACTTAGTGTTTATTGATTAACTTAGTAAATGGAGTGATCAAAAATATTTTTCAAATATCTCTTAGACATAAAGCAGGTGATACTCAAATACAAATGCAGCATACTACAATGGACTTAAATTCAATTCCTTATGGTAAATGTAACATGCAATCAAATATCAACATCAGTCCACAGAAACATAGGAGACAAAGTGCAAGATTTGTGAGTGGTAGAAAATATGTTCCAAGATATGCGGCACAGTTAGAAATTGGCATTCAAACAATCAGAAGATAACCCTTTGCTTTGTGAAGAATCAGTACAGGTATACAATGAATTTTACTAGGTATTGTTTAATGTGTCACAGCACAGGAGCAGCAACATACCGGGAGGTGACAGTACAAATGGCTAAAGTAGAGAGGGTTGACAAGGATAGAAAAGGATGGGAAAAACTAATGATGAAGACAGAGAGCTGATATTTGGAGGGAAAAGAGTTGGGGGATGGAGACACAACATATTATTCAAGGGAAAGTTTTACTATTAATTACAAGCAGGCATTTATATAACACTGGGTTCGTGGCCAGCCTACATACTAGAAGCTTTAAATACAGGGAATTTTTTTTTACATTTCTCCACAAATGCATCATTAATTTCCAGACCATCACTTTATGTTCAAAAGTTCAAGGTGATGACATGCATTTACAACTTACAGTAACTGTTGCAAGTAAACCTTCAGGCACGTTGGCAACGATTATACCAATAAGAAAAATGATGGAATCCAGTATGCGATAGCCAATCGAGACAGCGATGATGAAAAATAGTATTCCAACAGATATAGCAAAGCCAGCCACAATGTGGACAAAGTGCTCAATTTCAATAGCGATTGGGGTTTTCTCATTACTAACTCCAGATGCAAGAGATGCGATTCTTCCAATGACAGTCTGGTCTCCGGTGTTAATTACTATTGCTGTGGCAATACCTGAAAAGAAGCAAAAAAAAAAAAAAAAAAAAAAAAAAAACAAACAAAAAAAAATCACTACAGGAATCAGCTTTTCATTTGCAAGATATCTCATACTAAGTGCATGGCAGAGTACCGAGTAACATATGGCCAAAACAGTTTTCATGGCCAAACCTACATAGCTTATAACATGACTGCTTGAACTGATTTTCTTGGAAAGATAAAAGTGACTAGTGCAATTAGGAAAGCGCTCTTTTCTTGACAGTATATTTAGTCTTGTACCATGCTTCATTATGGTGCTCAGATCTCCCATATCAA
>NC_056741.1:1569613019-1569645519 GCF_019279795.1 Protopterus annectens
GAGTAGTGCTGTCAGTGTTTATATTACACGTACTATAAGCTGCAAGATGCTTTGGATTAGACAGACTTTATAACATATGATTTAACTGTGCTGTCTGCACTCTGTGGTTTCTGTAGCAACTATTTGCTGTACTTGCAAGTTTAGAACCTGGTTGCGATGATACGCAAGTAACAATCCAGTTTTTGGTGTGATTTAATCTTTTCTTCCGAGATGGTTTCATTTCTTATTTGAAAAATCTTGTTTTGTATGTGATGCTTGCATTTTAGTATACTTTTAATTGTTTTAGCTGGTGTAGATTCACTTGCATAAATGTCCTTAATAGATGTACTTTATTGAATACAGCTTGTCACAATTTCCGATATGATTTTTGCTTTGCTTTGACCGAAACATATTTTGGCACAAGTACAATTTATCAAATTTTAAGAATAAGCTTTAACATGGGACTGACTAGAGGTAAGTCCATTGAGCTGTCCTTCAATATATTGTGACTGACTAAATGTGATTCATCTACAAGTTAAAGCTTTCCAGAACAATACCAATAACAAGACAGATAAAGGCCCATGCGAGCACACACATACACACTCACACACGCAAGTGCTCCACTCCACATACATACCATAAAAATAATCACCTCCCGTAACTCTAACCATAAATCAAAAGCACACACACTACAAAACGTACATAGAACTAAAGCTATCCCCTTACCTGGTCTTTACTCTAACCCTAACTGGCAAAACCCCACTTAACTGCATGTGAGCATAGCTTTCACACAGCCAGAAAAGCTGATGAGCTGCTGTTCAAACTTTCCTCATGTTGTCCAATTTTATTTTTGACTTTAGTTGAAAGCAGTACATTCTGTCAACAATATGTGCCTTTGACAAAGTATACAGCACATATAAATATACGTATGTGCAAATATATACACACATATGAGTGTGCGTGTGTGTGTGTGTGTGTGTGTGTGTGTGGGGGGGGTGAATACATATATGTATACAGCAAGTAGTTCTATAATAAATAAATATAATGGGGTGTGTGCATGTAATTCTGTATCCAAGTTCTAAAGTATTTAAGTTGTAGAGAGAGTGTCAGCATTAGGGAAGAATCATGTAATTCTGTTATTTGAGTTTCTCTTGCAGGTAGGTCTAGTTCATGGCCTATATGAAATATTTGATTACTTTTTAATGGGAGCAGCAAGCTTTTGATGGATTCCATTCCAAGACATAATATTCCACCATCCTAGGTTTTGATTTGCCAGTTGTTGACAGTTACAAAGCACATGAGCTATGTAGTCATATGCTACTCATTCTACGAATAATAATGATGATCATGTAATTACTTCATTGCACACAATATGTAGTTCTGTTAAGCACGTTGCTTATGATGCACCAAAAAAAATACAGACCCATATGTTATTCATCTTCTGCCTTACCTTACAACCTTGAGAAGACAGAATTCTGAGATCTGCAGGACAACGGTCACCTCCCTTTATTTCCACTATATCACCGGTTACTAGCTGATCTGCTGGAATCTCTTTCTTCTCTCCATCTCGGATCACAAGAGCTTGCTAAAGCAATTATTAATGATAAAAGAAAGGTTAAGGTACAACAGAACACTAGTTACTTTTTCATAAACTACAGTTTAACTCATTCTTATGCAATAAGCTACCATGCCTTTAATATAAAAGGCAGTATCCAAAAATGTTTAATAGCAAAACATACGAAACTATTCATAGTCAGGCAGTTATATGAATCCAAAACAGCATTATGAAGTGAGAGTACAGAATTTATTCCCTGCCCCCTATATTCTGCTAATTCTTCTGAATAAGGGGCCTAACTGCAGCCCAGATGACCCCAAATTCAACTAGCAACATGGGCATTGGACAGACTACATGGAGAAGGATGGAAGTGAGCAGCAAACATCATCTCATTCATCCATGGCTTACTGCAATTACAGCTTTATGAGCCTGGTGAATGCCATGCTATGAGTGGTATATCATTTGTTTGGGAGGTTATGCATATGTGGAAGTATGCATACACCTCCCAAAGGCAGCAGTTGTAGAGCTTGCAAGGCTGCCTTGAGGTGGTAGGGAGGACTGATGTCTTTACATCAAACATTTTGAATGTTGAATGCCACAACATTGACAGTCAAAATGTCAAAACCAAAACAACCCCCAAAATACCTATCAAAAGCAGTATTATTTGCAGGAGGCAAGCCCCCGGCAATCCACCCATGTGGGTGGGCTGTGCTCCCTATACCCCCCTGGGGTATAGCAGGGGGTATAGGGCTGTGCTCCCTATGCCCCTGCTAAATAAATATATATATATATATATATATATATATATATATATGCACACATACATATGAATGTGTTTATATGTATATGTGTGTGTGTATATATATATATATATATATATATATATATATATATATATATATATATAAATGTGTACATATAAATGCACACACACACACACAAACACACACACACACACACACACACACACACACACACACACACACACACACACACACACACACACACACACATATATATATATATATTGTACTACAGAGATTAATGGGTCAATTCCCTTACCCCTGCTATACTATGGTCTCCTACAGCTGGCTTCCCTTTAACTAATGGGTCATTTCCCTTATCCCTGCTATACTATGATCTCCTACAGCTGGATTCTCTTTAACTACATTACAGTAGCATTTTTGAATTCAAAGTTTTGACTGTCAGTCAAATGTTTGATGTAAAGTCATGAATCCTGTGGGGAGGTAGGGCACACTCCCGGGTAGCAGTACAGACATGGCAAATGAGAAGATGAGTTAGTTGTACATGATGGTCAGCTGCAGGGAAGGGGAAAGAAAAACATAACTGGACAGTGCGATCCATCGCTGGATCATAATCAAAGGGACCCTAGGCAGAGTAATGGATTTGCCCACTCCTACAGCCTCCCCCCACACACAGCGCCACCTGCAGTAGCCGCTCACATCTGTCCATGTGCACACCATTTTCTTCTTTACTTCTACAATAATTACAGATGTTTGGATTCCATTTAAAAGTTTTATTTCAAATTTTATAGCACAAACACTGATAGACTTTTGTTAAAACAATACGGTCTCACAATGAAAACAGACATAGCATTAACAGTACACTTCTCTGCTCTTAAAACTCACTTTCATTGAAATTGCATTGAAACCCACATTCAAACAAAATGCATATGGCCAGTGGAGGACTAAATTTATCTTTGGGCTATTTTCAAGCCATAGGCCCCTTGCACACATTTTCAAGACCATCCATAGATGCATGTGCTCTTTAATTCACCATCCTAACTGTATTAAGTTACATTCCTTGTATAATACAGCACCATTTATTATAGTGTGCTTTAAATTTGTAGATTTGGTCATTTTCCAGTAAGCAATGAAACAAAATGTTTGAACCAGTAATGACAAAACTAAACTGCCCATTTCATAACATTTCAACCCTAAAAGCCCACTCAAACATCTATCATAACAATCCAGTATCAGTCAATATGGACAATCACTGCAGAAGTAAAAGTCTGAATAATTCCACAGAGATCTGTAATTAATGAAGAGGTTGCTGTTAGAAAACAAATTTATATTTTAGTGTTTCATCTATAAATTCAGTGCCTGCTGCCCTTGAAGAATAACTCGCCTATGTTACTTTTAAAAAAAAATTGTAATCTGATAAAATTGCAATAGGGAATAGATGGCAAATTGACAAAGGGTTCATAGTTACTAGGGATCTTATCCAAAGAAGGACACACTCAGGACAGCAGCACCTCCATCCCATTAGAGTACAACATAGCATCAGCAAACCATTGACATGGTGTGGGAGTAGAACCCACAACCTTCTGCATCAAAAGTAGGCATGCTACCTCTTGTGCTGCTAACACTACTTTTAAAGGTTATAGTGCAGTGACAAACATTTGTTAAACAAAACAGTTGCAAATTGAATACAGACAGCATGAGCAGCAGTAAACTTCTCTTCCTTTGAAAGTCACTATTCCTTGAAAATACACTGAAGCTCACAATTCCTTAAAAATACACTGAAACTCACAATTTAAATACACTGAAAACTCACAATTCCTTGAAAATGCATTGAAACTCATAATTTGCAGAATGTCCAGATTTCTGCCTTATGTTTTTGGTCTACTTCTCTTAAAATTTGTGTTTTCTGGCAAACTGCAGAGGATTGAAGTCACTAAATAATGACAAGTTAACACAAAACATGTTATTCTAACATAATTCTAAGTTTATAAGAGCAAAAATTAAAATCTGTCCCTACATTGGATTTTTTGTACATATTTTTTGTGTTAGGAAGTTGAGAGGTATGGTTTGTATAGAGGATTCAGGATATTGTTTCCTGTAACTAAATTACAGTGTTTGCGCTTAGGTATATTAAGTAACCTACAATCTGTAAATTGGGTATTTAAAAAAAAAAAAAAACTCATGTGCGCATGCACACACTTGGCATTCTTAAAGGAGAAGAATACCCTTAAGGAAGACATGTAATTTTATTTTAAATAAAAAATAAATGTTGTGGCAACCCCTTGACCAGTGGGTCCCCTCCCAACCAGTGTGGTCTAGCTAATTACCTAGGTCACCTAGCACTGGATCAGGCTCTGGCGGCATCACAGTGTAGTCCTATACTGCTGAGAGGAAGTCTTGTTTCATTTTTGACCTAACTTCTGTCACTACCCCCCCCCCCCCAAACAAACACACATTCCTCAGCTAGTAGGATATGCATTGCCAGGGCCTTCTTGTTTTAATTCTAAATCATACACCATCTGATCTTCTTGCACACTATCCTCTTTACCTTTCAAACAGGTCGATGTCCTTTTCTGTTTGTGGCCTATGAAAATGTAGGCAATATTCTTAGTGTGATCTCATCAATGTCCCAGAAAATGTGAAAAAATTATATCAATCTAGTCTGATTTTATACAACTAACTGCAGTGCTGGTGCTGCGGTAGCGCTGTCACCTCACAGTAAGACATTGTCCTGTTCAATTCTCAGCTAGAGCATCTTCTGTCTGGAGACATGCGTGAATGGGCGTACCTTTGTTGAAGGTTGTGCGTCAGGGCTGGCAACTCGGCATGTAAAAATCTACTGCCAATCATTAACGGACCGGAGTTACGCTGTGGCGACCCCTAACCGGGAAAAGCTGAAAGACACAACAACAACAACAAAAAGATGGTGAAATCCCTATCTTATTGTCTTTTATCATGGGCTGCTCACACCACACTGCAGAAATGTGATTTGTGGTGAAGATCTTCCTAAGTTTCTTTCTTTCTCAGTTATAACTATATCCATTCTCACTAGTTTGGACTTTACTGGCTGAAAATACATAACTTTACATGTCTTTACATTCCTTCTGTGTTACCACTGATATGCCTGCTGTAATCCTGAACCCCAGCAGTAGGTACAGTAGCAGTGTTTTTGTTTCCTTCAAATGTTCTGGCACCATCTGAAATCCATGAAAAAAATATTCAGTCTTATTGAATGTCTTCTTATCATTTATGAGGTTGTTTTTACATCTACAACCATTAAGACTCTGATCTGCAAATGAGCTTTATTCAATAGCCCAAAGTTTGTTTCCCACAGCCTCCATTTATCTAATCTGTAACTGTGAGTAGGTCATGTAAACGGACAGGGCTAGTGGGGTTGCTCCTTTTTCATAAAAAGAGGCTTGTGCCTGGTAGGTTTAGCTGGTTAACAAAAGAATAAAAATAACTAAATTAACTGGCTAGTCTCTTGCAGATGACTACCACTTCCCTTCGTTAAAATTACAGTCTGCTCAACATTCAATATTTTTCACTAGTTCTTTCTGCCACACAATTATCCTGAATTTTTTTTCTTTCATACCTCACTTTTGTATTATTCTTGGAGTAGGGTTGACATATTACATTGATTAAAATGTTACAGAACCACAGTCATTGCTATTTTGTTTGTATCATAGCCAAGAAGGATGTAAGAAGGTATGAGAAGGTGAACCTGACCTCATGGTACAGAGTGATAACGCTGTAGGCTGCTGGGGTTAGGGTGAACTTCCCAACAGCCATATGCCACTGCACCAGTGTCTTTGCTGGCCCTGGACATTGGCTGGTTTGAGTTAGAGAGGCTGACGTAGGTTTTGTAGATCCAGTAAACAAGGACAGGAAGTGGTGGTAGCTGGTGATTTACTGCGTGGAGGCAAAAAAAAAAAAAAGAGAGACAGAAAGAGAAAAAGGTAAAAAAACAGAAGTGTTGGGAAGGAGACCTCTTTAAGGATCAATAAATGAAAGACAGAATGTATAAAAAAAGTTGCAAAGAGGATAACAACATTTCACGTAAGGAGAACATTACAGGCAGCAGAGAATATCCAAGAAAATATAGAGAAGAAAATGGTCAAAGGGTTGAGGATTCAGTGAAAAAAAGTGCAAATATATACAAGAAAGTTGAAAGAAAATGGAGGGCATTTGGTACTGCAGTAAGTACAGAGGGCTAACAATGTTAGATATCAGACAGATATTTTTCTGTTATGGATTCTCTCATCTCATTCCCTTTAATTAGCAGTTCTATATACATTTTTGCAATATAGTTCTCATTTTAGAGCTATCTACAATTCTGTACAACTTAACTATGTTGCTGTGAAGTCCTGAGGACTGCATAGAGAATAAACAATGAGTTTTCACTAGTTATCTAACCAGAGAGAGAATAGCCAACACATTTTAATTCTTTTCTCTCTACACCTTAGAACCTCCCAGCTTCAGCCACTGCTTTCCTTCATTCAGTTTCAGGTCATGTACTCCAAGATCTTCATATTTTGTTACTGACATTATTCATAGCACACTATGTACTTTTTTTCTAATATCTCACTGGTTCCTATGTTACAGTCTTTAATATTAAGAATTCAAATTCTGCTTAAATTAAAATATTCAAAGTAGATCTTAACCCTTTTTGGACCACAGAATCATAGGTATGTACTAGGATAATGATCACTGGGGCCTTTTTAATTCTAGCCATGCATTCTCAAATCTCTTACAAGTCCTAGGGCCCTTGGTAGTGCAAGCAGGAGCTTGGGAGATGACACATTTACAAGCAGGAGCTTATGTGGTAAACTATATTACAGGCATAAACCAGAATAAAAACTGAGTGACAACAAACACGGCTATGTAAAATAAACCCAAAAAGTTTTTATTATACCTTAGTAAGCGCTTACTAAGGTATAAAACCTTTTTGGTTTATTTTACATAGCCGTGTTTGTTGTCACTCAATTTTTATTCTGGTTTTGCTTCCTGCATACTGGTGTAACAACCTCATCCCAGCTGTTTGGTTGTTTTTACTTTTTTTCAACATATTAGAGACATAGGTGCCAAACTAGGAGTGAATTTCCAAGGAACTCTGCTTCACATAGATGGGGAGCCTATCCCAGAGAAGGGGTAGTCTCTGGGATACATATCTGTTTCATCAGCAGGTCCTAGCTATATCACAGGCAAGGTTTAAGTCTTTAGAATGGGTATTTCTACTGCTGTTTGCTTTGCATATATAAAGGAGGTCCATCAAAGTAGGGTCGGAAGATGCCTTGTATGCCAGGCATAGATCTCCCCTCAACAACATGAAGGAGACAGAATACAGGCTTTGAGGTGGTATGTGTAGGACATGTTATTTATATTCTGCACTCTTTTCGTGAGGAAACTCTATGGACATTCTAATTGTTGGATGTGCCTGCTTCCAGTTGTTGGATGTATCTGGTTAGGTACATACCAAAGGGGAAGCAAAGGTTCACTATTGTTAGTGTTCACCTGAAGGCCAAAGTCCCTCTAATGCTCAACAGGTCACTTCATCCCCTAAACTCCTTTTATATAATGAGATCCAATATTTACTAAAACTTGTGAAAATGGGACTTTTCTCTGCACTGGCCCCAATTTGTAAAACAACACTTTTCTAATTTGTTGATGGTTACCGAGATGGCATTTGCTCTCAATGGGCCAGATTTTAAAAGACTTGCTCTCAGTGTAAGTATCTTACCCTGGTTTAAGGCCTGTTTAAAGCAGAAATATACAAGAATTAGTCACGTAAATTGAGTTCAAGTCTTTTAGAAGCTGGCTCATTATTTAGTGCCACCCCCTAAGATACACAATTATGAGTTAAAAAAAACTGTACTTTATATTATGTCTAAGTTGTGCTACACCAGACAATTTTCTGAAGCTTGCTAGGTTTTTTTGTCTCTACACCATCTTAGAGATCAGCTTTGTTACAGATCTTTGCCCTACTTAAAATAATAAAATTTTTTTCACACAGCCCACTTGTGGAGCTACTTATATGTACTGCAAAAGGATCGAGCTGTACTGACCCATACTAACAAACTATCCTGTTTATAAACCAGACCAGCAGCTTATGACCAGGCCCAAGACTGTCTTACTTCTATGTTAACTTTTTTTCTTATATTGTCACAAATGTTTTACTATAGATTAACCTTCACTACAATTGTTACCTCATTTGACCTACTGTTTAGGTTAGCCAATTAAAAACGTATTTGAATAATGTGACCTTCATGCTATCCTGGGTCATTTGCTAAGCTGAATAGCAGACATCCAGTAATATTTCTTAGCATGACCAGCTTCATCGTCAATTGTACCACAATGATCAGATACAGTCTACTATAGTTTTTAGCAAGCGGGCACCTTTATTTTCCCAATACAGTGATATCACAAATACATCTAACTGTGTTCATAGACAAAAAGCAATTAGATAAATGGCTGACTAATAAAATTTAAGAAGCAGAAATACTTTCTGATGTCCTGTTTCACTCATTTTCATATACTATATTATTACATGTGACAAAGCTATACATAAATGCTCATTTAAGTATATTGATGGTAGGAAGTAGCCTATAATGACCTTCATGGCTGAGGTTACAATTTTTGCACAAACGCAGTGACGTATGAACAGTGTTCCGCACATTATCTTCTATTCGTCCCGTAATTTTCATCTTGCTTCAGGTCTTCTGATATAAAGACATCTTTCCTGGACTTTCCAGCTGTATCACCAGCTTTCTTTCAGTGGCTTCTCAAAAAGTACTTTTACTATTTATGTGCATTAGATATTATATACCACCATTTTAAAATAAAAAGATTCTGTCACAATTACTGCTTCTCTGAAAGGAGCTCTGTTTTCCTTGTCTCCCCATCCAGAACAGTTGGCAATGCATGATAGTTGGCAGTTTGGCTTGTGCATTATAGCTGGCAGTTTGGCTTGTGCATTATCATTAGTTTAGAGGGTGTGTGTGTGTGTGTGTGTGTGTGTGTGTGTGTGTGTGTGTGTGCACATGCATGCGCATGTATTATGTATTATAAGCTTACACACACACATATGCTTAGGTAGATAGATAGCTATAGGCACAAATCTCTCTCTCTCTCTCTATGTGTATATATATATATATATATATATATATATATATATATATATATATATATATATATACACACACACACACACACACACACACACACACACACACACACACACACACATATATATATATGTGTGTGTGTGTGTGTGTGTGTGTGTGTGTGTGTGTGTGTGTGTACAGTATTTCAATTATAAAAAAAGAGAAAGATGGTATGATACCATAAGTGAGGATGGTTCTATATAATGAATGAATAGAAAAGTAAGTAATTCTGTCTATCTTACCTGTAGGGGGTGTGCGTTATGGGAGAATTTACTCTGTAGTGGCTGGATTTGAACCCAGGAGAGAGTAAATCCAAACTATAACTCTCTCCCTTTCCAGGTGTTACTGTTATGATACCAGTTTTAATGAATTATATTAATTTGTTTATCAAAGCTCTGTGTGTGTGTGTGTGTGTGTGTGTGTGTGTGTGTGTGTGTGTGTGTGTGTGTGTACTGAGCATGTACAGTTCATACTTAGTATTTATATGATTTGGAGGTTTCTGGGCCTGGAGCTTTCCAACACTAGTTGGGGCAAACATTGCTACATCAAATACAACAATCTCCTTTTTTTTCACCTTATTCTCAAATGAATGCTTGCTGTACTTCTGTGTTGTTTATATGCAGCCCTTTAACAGAATAAATATTTTTGGTTCACTATAGGACATGCCACCAATGGATTTCTGACTCCAGATTTTTGTGGCTTCATGCGACTGTGACAGTCCTTTCACTGAAAACTGTTTACAAGTGTGTATGCATGTATATGGAGGATGAAGCTGTCAGGCCCTAGTAATGCATTTTTTTCGAGTTGTACTTATGTATGAGATATTTAATTATTTTTTATTTATGTTCTATAAAATTGGTTTTCAACTATCCATTGGGAGTTGTAGAAGTATTTAATAATTTTGGAATGTGCTGGTAGCCAGCCATTAGGAGGTGTAGAAGTATTTAATTGCACTGGAATGTGCTGTTAGCCAATTATCAGTTTAGATTCATGAAAGATTATGAGAGATTTGCTTTTTCCATGCTGTAATTAAGCAATAACTGATGATGTGGTGTAGTATATTGAAGAATTACTTATGGCTGGTGTGGTTTAATCACGAGGGTGAAGGCTGAGTGATTAAATGAAGCCAGCAGTGGGTAAATTTCAATATACCACAGTTGGTTATTGCTATTATACATTGACCTTATTTAAGAAAAAAAAATACTTACTTTTCTTAAATAATGTCTTTGTATAATAGCACCATACTGTTCTTCCACAGCTGGTGTTATCCTGCTGCCTTGTTTTGATGTACTGCACATGCGTATGGGACTTGCATCCACACATACCCAGTATATCAATGTTTTGAGAAGGAATCAACAGAGAAAAAGAAAGTCTCTGTTGCTCCGTTTTTGTTTCCTTTTTTTTTTTTAATTAAAAAAATGTTTCGGCTACTTTAAGGGTAGGAGAGAAAGACAGAATGGAGGAAATGCTAAGAAAATCAGGTACGTGCCTTTAGTTTTAAATAACATACCTGATTTTCTTTGTATTTCCTCCATGCTGCCTCTCGGGTATGTCCAGAGTTCAGACTATAGATTTTTATTTTAATTTAAAAAAAAAAAAGTTTTGGAATATACGAACGGAAAGAAGTCCTGGTGACCGGACCTTTTTCTGTTGGTATATTCTGGGATTTACAATGAGCCCGCTGGTTGGGCTGGCCAATCAGCATGCTCATTTTCGAATATTAATGGACAGTCATTGTATAATACCCAATATACAATGTAACCTGATTAATATTCAACAATGTACATGCGTATTGTAATTCTAGCACTACTCACAAAAATAAGTCCAGTAAGCTACAGCTATTCAGAACAAAAGTTACAGTCACCAACATGGTGAAAGACAAACATCCATCCTCCTCAAAGGAGATGCCAGGAGTCTTCAGAGACCTTCACATGAACAGTAGGATGCATATACTTTCTTGAATCCTAAGAAAAGATTCAAACCGCATTTACCACAAGGCATTGCACAAGCATCAGCATGCACACTTCTTTTGCATGTGGAGTGCATTATGAAGCCACCACACACTATGAAAATGGCAAAGATCGACTACAGAAGCAAGAAATTTGGAGAAATAATGGCATTATTAAAAAATATAAGTATTTTTTAAGCAATGCAGTGAGTAAAAGCAACAATCCATTTCTGTGTGTGGGTAATGTTGGTTGTCTTAGTAATTTGATCACCTGGGCTTTGCTCTCATAATCAAACAATGCCAGCTGTGGGTAATCACAGAAATACCCACACTAGTGGTGAATTTTCTAAAATATTTTTTTTTTTTTTTCCGAGCTGTCACAGTATCTGTAGCTCCATGTTACAATTTTTACAGACATATACTTTGTAAGCATAACAAAATAATGGTCAGTCCCACAGACTACCCAGAGCCCAGGGCCAACTTCCATTTATAGCCATCCGAATATGATATAGCTATGCACTCCATTAATATCAAGCAATTAAACGGCATGTATCCTTTTGGTAAAAGTTTAAAAGCAACATCACAATGGTGGTAAAGGATGAGGCACACTAGGTTACTGTGCATAATGCTGTCAGATTTTAGTGCCATTTGTGTTTACAATTAGTATGATGTTTTGTAAGGAGTATACTAATTCATGAAATAAGAAAGCTACAATGGTTTCCTGAAAATGACAGAATTCAGACTTTTTTAATTATAATTGACTGAAGCTCAGTGTATAAAATGACTAGCAGTCACGTAGAGTTACGATAACATTAATATGTAAAGAGCAGCCTTCAGTCTCCCCACCTCTCTTTTCAAATGAGGACAGTTATTTACTGCTGAGATAGAATGTTTTGATCCAACCTATGCTGTCTTGCACTTCACTCCAGAAATTAAGGCTAGAAACTGTTAACAAGGTTCATCTTATAGTCCTGGGTTTGATTCTCAGTTTCCATTTGCACAATCTACAAATCAGAGGTTGTCCATTAACTAGTCAGTACTTCCTGTTTGTCCTATAAATAAAACCTGGATAACAAAAAAAAAACAAAATGTCAAAACAGTGTTACATACCTGTGGGACCATGTTGTTGAAACTAGCCATAATATTTGTACTTCTTGCTTCCTGGAAGTAGGCAAAGCACCCAGTAAGAATGACAACACCTGCTAGTACTATACCCAGGTACAACTAAGAAACAAAAAAGAAAAAAAGAGAAAAAATAAATAAATAAAAAAATAAAATATCAGTGACTGCAGAAAAAGCAGTCAAGACATTACTGAGTTACCTAAAATCATGATTATGACATATTTAAACTAATACAGACTAGGAATACATGATAAAGGCAAGGAAAACACATCCAAAAATATATGATCCAGACTACCATTTTATATGTATAGTTACAGCATACGGTCAGTGACTCTTCAATCAGTCAGACAAACACAAATGATTAATAACCACCCAGATGAAAAGAAAGTAAAGTAGAAAAGCTTTTCTTGAAGTGACAAACACATTGTAAACATCACATGTGAAGCATTTGCTACATAATAGTGTTAATATATATAAATATCTATAACAGCAAAATTACATACATATATAAAATATACCTGTATGCCACCTTCCATTTAAATGAATGTTGAATGTAAATATTAAACAATAAATATTAAGCCAATTCTAAATATAATTGTCACAAAAGGAGATACTGCCAGCCCAGCTATCTGGAATTTTGTAAATAATTATAAGTCATTTCTGAATGAATGTGAAAGAACTAAAATGGCTTGATTTACCCCAACTTCTTAACTACCACCAGCTAGTTACTGCTTATAACATTCTCAAGTGCCCTGAAAAAAACCCTTAAATATCCAATCTTCTCACCCACTACACTTCAAATCGACATCTCCGATCTAGTGAAAAATCTCTCCTCTGCATCTCCCGGGCAAACAGTACTGCAGGGAAAGCACTCTATTCCCACACCGTTGCTAAAAACTGGAACTCTCTTCCCCACTCTTTGACCACTGCCCCTACCACCCCACAATTCAAAAACTCCCTCAAATCACATCTACTCAATACCTGGTTATTCCCCTGCATCACTTAACTTACCCTCACTCTTTCCATCTCCCCCTTCACTTTTCCACTTCCTAACTACTCACCTTAACACTCCACATTCAAATACTTAGCCAGTTCGTCTGCTACTACTCTTGCAAGGCATCTGCTCCTCTCCTTAGGCACAATAGTATACACCCACACATTAAATGTAAAGGTAAATGTCTAACTGTTGTCTGCTGGAAAATGACTGTTTGTATTTTTCTCATGACAACTGCACAGCACTGTATAAATTGTTATTATTTGATTTTTATTGTTATTTTTTATTATTTCTTGCCAGAGCTTTTCTCCGGGCCTCCGCTGTAAATGGACCTGGTCCAGTCGGAATTTCCTGGTTAACAAATGTAAAATAAATAAAATAAAATAAAATCAACATGATTCATATGCTTGTGTTACAAATGTATAACAACTGTATGTCATATAAGATGGTTTTTACAGACATGTGAGCTGAAGGGATAGTTTGTAAAGTACTGAGCTTAAAGACCTATCCACAGTGTACCGTACTGGAAAAGAACAGAAATGTATGTACACTATTGTAACTGTTTAAATGTATATATTTTAATGGGGGAAAGTGAAACACAAGAGGTTAACTTCAATAGCTTAAATTAAATTACTTTATAGTCACGTCAAAAAAGGATGTTATCTTTCAGTTTCAGTGTAGTAACAGACACAATGTCTAGAACCAGAAGTTTTTTTGTTTTGTCTTGGAAGCATTTTTTTTTTTTTTTGACTTCCAGGATCTGCCTTAGATCTAAGAAAAGCCCTTATTTATGTATTTTTACAGGTAGATGCTAAATGCTACTAGGTGTATCAATGGGGGTTTACCTACAATAGAGTCAGATGACAAGAAATGATGTCATTCTGCAAGCTATCCCAGCAGTAATATTTGGGATATTAATTTAAGAACTCTCTGAGAGAGACTGAGTATTCTGCATTTTTCTATAACCTGACAACATCACCTGGAAGACCACATCTGCCTTGCTTGCTCTGCAAGTAAGTTAACTATGGTATAATAATTCACTTAGATTCAGTCAGGAATATAATGAAGTATAGTTTAGATGTTTTCTTTATTTATTTGAGACTGTCCTGCAATGTTGGTTTAAATATTTCCTGTGATTCTGAATTCTGATGTTACTCTGATCATATACTGAGCATTTTCTTGTTGTTTTATTATCTACTATTAAATATATTTAAACATTTACTTGTGGCTGATATTTGAGAGACATATTTAAGTTCTAAGAGTGCTTGCATATTTATTTGGTGACACTGCATAGGCCACTCCTAACAGCTTTGCTCATGGTCAAACTACCATTTGTATTGATAGTAACATTACACAGTTAGATTGGATAGCCTTTGTTAAGGGTCTAAAAGTAGCTGATAAAGAGTTGTCTGGTGGAAGAAATAACTACCTTATAGTCTGGGCAGAAGGGGGCATAGCTAGTAAACCTGTGCCAGCCTTTCCCAGGTGTGTGTGTGTGTGTGTGTGTGTGTGTGTGTGTGTGTGTGTGTGTGTGTGTGTGTGTGTGTGTGTGTGTGTGTGTGTGTGTGTGCATAACTCAAACCTCAAAGTGTGTGTGTGTGTGTGTGTGTGTGTGTGTGTGTGTGTGTGTGTGTGTGTGTGTGTGTGTGTCAGCTACTTGAGCAGGGACACAAATCACTGGTTGGACAGAGAGGATGCTGGAGGTCTTGGCTTGGCCACTCAGCTGAGATCTCAACCCTATACTGTGCCAGTGGAGAGCCTTATTGGGGATCCGGAGAAAGAGGGAAAACAAGCCCCAGACTGACGTCTGTGTGCTCTTAATCAAAATTGGACTTGATGTAGAGAGCTGCATCTGAAAATACTGTGTGTGTACCTGTCATCCTCCGAACGTACTTCCCCCGCTGGTGCTAGTGGTGAGGATTGAAGCTCCTTGATTACTCGACCAGTAGAGGGGCATCACATATATTGGTGGCAGTGGTGGCATATCCACATATTAGGATTCAAGGTGTGGATATTGAATTCCTGTAGCCTGTATACAGTAGTCACTGCAGGTATTTGTACTCTCAATCAGCCACACAGTGAGCATTCAGAGTTTCATATCACAATAGTTTTATTTATTTTTTTTTTTTTTTGTTAGCTTAGTTAGTCTGGGAAAGCAGGCAAGGATATCAGTAGAGGAGTATGGCAAGCTGACAAGGAGCACGTTGGCTTAGATGTGCCAAGACAAAGGACTGGTGCATGCCAACCTGACTTAAGCAGAGATGATTGCAGCCTTAGCCACAGCTGCATCACAGACTAGCAACCATGAAGAGAACCAGACTGGCTTTGGGGATGTACACCTCTCAGAAAATGGACAGTTCAACTTTACTACAGAGGACTTAAAAATCCATCTGGAGTTAAAGAGACTTGAACTGGAGGCCAAATGTTTGGAAGTAGAATCAGCACACAGACTTAGATGCCTGGAGGCTGAAGAAAATGAGAAACTGAGATGTCTGGAGGCCAAAGAAAATGAGAAACTGAGAAACTGAGACATCTGGAAGCTGAGGAGAATGAGAGGCAGAGGCAACATGAATAGGAGATGCCAAGTCTTTGCTAGGGTCATGGAGGTAATGGGGAATGGAATAATTGAACCTCAGAAGCAACAAAGGTCAGTAAATTTCTTTCACAATTTACATCAGTAAATTTCTTCCACAATTTACAGAGGGTGATAATTTTGACAGTTTTATTCATGTGTTGGAAAGGGTATGTAAACAGCCTAATGCTGACCAAGGGCTCTGGATACAGTTCCTGACCCCCTTACTCCATGGTAAAGCTGTAACTGCTATTTCTAAATTGTCTGATACTGAATGCTTAAATTATAATACAGCCAAAAGTTGTTTGTTAGAGTGTTTTAAGTTAACACCTGAAGCTTATAGAAAAAAGTTTCTTGAACACAGATGCAAGGCAGATGAAAGTGTGTGTGAATATATTGCTGAGTTTAGCACTTATTTTCATAGATGGGTGAGTAGGTGCCAGGTCACCACTTTTGAAGGGCTGGCAGACCTTTTGGTGAGGGAACAAGCCCTTGACACTTTGCCTGAGGACATGAGAATCTGGTTAGTGGATAGAGAATAAGCAGGGCATCATTGCACAGGAAAGGGATACCCAGTGCTGCTCATGGGTCTAAGGGAACCCATGATGGGCAGTCTAGACTGCCCCAGCAGAATCTGCTAGTAGCAGGGGAAGCCACTAGTCCAGGTACACATCCAGGACCAAGGGTTAAATGTTTTAAATGCAAACATTGGTGCCATGTAGCATATAGATGTCCACGGAGGCAAGGTGGAGAATAAAAGGTGGGAGAGCCAGTAAGTGGGAATGACAGAATGCCAGCAGTAAGTTGTCTGGAGACAACAAGGGTACCAAACTACCACAACAGATTATATCCTATCATATTAGATGAGAAAGAGGCCACAGCTAAGAAAGACATAGTCTGTGACTTAATCACTGTGAAGCCTGCAATGGATAAAGAGGAGCACTACTTGCTTGGGAAGTCTACTCCAATCAGAGCTTTAGGAGAGACCACATTCCAAATAACTTTGGCTAGGGTTCACCTTGACTGGGAGGGTGGAAAAGGAAGCAAACAAGTAGGTGTGTTTGATGATATCCCCGCAGATGTCCTGATAGGCAATGATTTTCATAATACAGTACCTTGCCTTCATGCAGTTACAGGCAATCAGGCTTGGAGACAAGCATGTGGGTCTGGTAGCCTGGAGGGCCCAGACAAACCACAGACTTGAAGCTAGGACTGGTGTGGTGGTTACTTCAGAGAGGGAGCTACCCTGTAGCAGTGACACTGAAGGTGAGCCACAGCTGCTTGTGGGTACTGATGTTCCCTTGGACAGAGTCACTGTAAGGGCAGAGGTGAGTAGTAGTACTCAGGCTGACAGTGAGGCACCGCTGTCAGAAAATACCAGACTTCCTGTGGAAGGGGAGCTGAGAAGAGTTACAAAGAAAAAGTTGAGACAGGCTCAGCTCTCAGACCCTACATTACAAGGCCTGAGGGAGGTAGCCAGGGAGGCACCTGATTTTCATGGAAAGAGGGAATCTGTATACTGGAACAAAGGGTTACTGTACAGAGAGTGGACCCCTAAGGGAGGGCTAGAGGATGAGAGAATACAGCAGTTGGTAGTGCCCAGAGCCTACTTGGCATTTCTAGCCATCGCCCATGACATTCCCTTTGCAGGTTATATGGGCATAAAGCATATAAAGAGATGTATTATGCAGAACTTTTATTGGCCTGGGATTTTCAGGGATGTAACAGGATACTGTAAGACCTGTGAGCAATGCCAAAAGGTAGGCAAGGCAGGAGACAAGGTGGAGGCTCCTTTGATGCCTTTAACTGTGATTGAGGAGCCATTTCTGAGGGTAGCTATGGATATTGTGGGGCCTCTGAGTATCCCAAGTTCCACAGGGTAAAAGTATATCCTAATGGTGGTACCCTGAAGTTGTGGCTGTGTCCTCCATTGAGGCAGGAAAAGGTGGTAAATGTTTTGTTAGAGATTTTCAGCAGGGTAGGATTCCCTAAAGAAATACTGACTGATAGAAGTGCCAATTTCACATCAAACCTGCTGGCTTGTCTGTGGAAGCACTGTGAGGTGAAGCACCTAAGGATCACCCCTACCATTCGCAAAGTAATGGTCTGGTTGAGAGGTTAAACTCTGCACTAAAGACCAGTTTAAGGGGGAGTGGGACAAATGTTTGCTTACAGAGAAGTGCACCAGGAATCCACAGGTTTTTCACCCATTGAGTTACTGTATGGGCATAAGGTGAGGGGACCTCTGGATTTGATTCATGATGAGTGGGAGGGTGGGTGTGAATCCTACAAGGAGTCTGTTGTGGCATATACCCTAAACCTCAGGACAAGGCTCAGGGAGTGTATGGGCTTGGCCTAGGATAACCTGGCAGAAGCTTAACAGCAGAAAAAGGTCTGGTATGACAGGAATGCTTGAGCTAGACAGTACGTTGCGGGGCAGCAGGTAATGGTTCTTATTCCTGTCAGACACAAAAATCTGCAGGTAGCTTGGGAGGGACCCTTCAAGGTGGTAAGGAAGGTCAGTGATCTTAACTACATTGTGGAGCTGCTAGGCAGGAGGCAGGGGCACAAACTTTACCATGTTAACATGATGAAACCTTACCATGATATGGAGGCCCTGGTGTTAGGTATTGGCAGTAGGAGGAGGAGAAGTCTGAGGGGGATCTGTGGCCACAGGGAGCCAGCCAGCAAAATCCCAAATTACTGTGGTGAAGCCTAGGATTGCAGACATATGATAGGTTAGTGCAACATTGGTCAGCAATGACAAGGAATGGGGTAATGCATTCCCAGATAGGCTCAACCCTCTCAAGCAATGTTTCTCAAGGGTCATTTGAAAAACTAGTCTGAGTCTTTGGGGGGGGGGATGTCATGTAAGTAGATACTGCCAGCCCAGCTTTTTGGAATTTTCTAAATAATTATATGTCATTTGTGGATATCAACATGATTCATATGCTTGTGTTACAAATGTATTAGAACTGTATGTCATATAAGATGGTTTGTAGAGATGTGTGCTGAAGAGATAGCATGTAAATACTAAGCTTAAAGATATATCCACAGTGTACCCTACTGGAAAAGAACATAAATGTTTATACACTATTGTAACTGTTTAAATGTATATATTTTAACAGAGGAATCTGAAACACAAGAGGTTAACTTCAGAAAAAATAGATTAAATTAAATTACTTTATGGCCATGTAATAAAAGGATGTTATCTTTCAGTTTCAGTGCAGCAACAGACACAATGTCTAGAACTAGAAGTTTTTTGTATTGTCTTGGAAGTGTTTATTGTTTCATGACTTCCAGGATCTGCCTTAGATCTAAGAAACGCCCTTGTTTATGCATTTTTACTGGTAGATGCTAAATGCTACAAGCTGCATCAGTGGAGGTTTTGCCTGGGAAAGAGTCAGATGACAAGAAATGATGTCATTCTGCAAGCTATCCCAGCAGTAATACTGATATTAATTTAAGAACTCTCTGAGAGAGACTAAGTATTCTGTATTTTTCTTTGACCTGACAACATCAGCTGGAAGACCCACTCATCACATCTGCCTTGCTTGCTCTGTAAGTAAATTAACTATGGTATAGTAATTATCTTAGATTCAGTCAGGAATATAGTAAAGTATAGTTTAGATGTTTTCTTTGTTTATTTGAGACTGTCCTGCAATGTTTTAAATATTTCCTATGATTCTGAACTTTGATGTTACTCTGATCATATGCTGAGTATTTTCTTGTTCTTTTATTATTTACTATTAAATATATTTAAACCTTTCATTGTGGCTGATATTTGTGAGACATATTTAAGTTCTGAGAGTACTTGCATATTTATTTGGTGACACTGTGTAGGCCACTCCTAATAGCCTTGCTCTTGGTCAAACTACCATTTGTATTGATAGTAGCAAAGTAGCTGGTAAAGAGTTGTTAGGTGGCAGTAATAGCTACCTTATAGTCTGGGCAGAAGGGGGCATAGCTAGTAACCTGTGCTAGCCTTTCCCAGGGGTGTGTGTGTGTGTGTGTGTGTGTGTGTGTGTGTGTGTGTGTGTGTGTGTGTGTGTGTGTGTGTGTGTGTGTGTGTGTAAATCAAACCTCAAAGTATGTGTGTGTGTGTCAGCTACTTGGGCAGGGACACAAAGCACTGGTTGGACAGAGAGGGTGCTGTTGGTCTTGGCTTGGCCACTCAGCTGAGATCTCAGCCTTATACCTGTGCCATTGGGGAGTCTTACTAGGGATCTTGAGAAAGAGGGAGAAACCAGCCCCAAAATGACTGTGGTCTCTGTGTGCTCTTAAGGGAAATTGCACTTGATGCAGAGAGTTGCATCTGAAAATATTGTGTGTGTACCTGTCATCCTCCCAATGTACATCCCCCACTGGTGCTAGTGGTGAGGACTGAGGCTCATTGATTACTGGGCCAGTGGTGGAGCATCACAATAATTATGTATGAATCCCTGTGCATATACAATTGTCATGCTCATGTATTATTCATTCCATTGATGTTAATTGTAAACATTCAAAATATATGTTAAGATGTGTAAAATGTATAAAAAATACATTGTCACCATATAAAATCATTCACTTCCAGTGCTACTAAATTCTCATTCTGACGAAGTCCCTGTTATATTGGGGATGAAAGGGCTCAATCTGATTTTTTTTATCTTGGAATTTCCTGTGAATAAATGAATATAACACATTTTCTAGAGGTTGGCTGACTTTTTCCTGCTGCTAACAGTGTTTGTTCTTGGTTTGAACATAATATCAGCCAAGCTCTTGTTATGCCATAATAAAATATTCCAAAAGCTGAAAGTGTGGGTGCAAAGATACTTGTGAATTTTTCATGTTATAAACAATGTCTCTTTAGGTGTTTGACAGTTCAGTGATTAAATACATGACTGGTAATAACAGTGTTTGTTTCACTTCATATAAATAAGTATAATTTCAGTGTTTTTAAGTGCCATGGTGTAGTAACAGAGACTGGCATGGTATCTTTGACAGCTTTTACCATATAGTGCTTGAATACTTATCACAGGCCATTTCTATTGATACTCTCACAAAATGTTTACTATATTTTTTTTAGATAAAAAGATGTGAAAATCTTTTCCCAGATCAGTTCCACATAAGGTGATGAGATCTAAATTTACAAGAGCTCTTAGTTTAGCAAAAGAGAATATCCTGAGATGACACATATTGAGGTTAAACTGCATACCTAATGTTATAGAAAGTGGCCTTTTGCAAAAAGAAAGAGAGCTGAGATTATGTCTGTGTTTACCAGAGGAATATTTGGTTCTATATCATTACTTACTAATGTATTCTGTGATGATTAAAAATGTAGTAAGGAGAGGTTTTAATAGCTGTAATTTGTATTTATGTGCTGACCATGTTATACTATGTAATAATGAAATATATTATGAGGTCTCTTTTACTCTAGCACATTATTTAAACACCACACTGACGTTGAAGGTTGGGCATCGGGCTAGCAACTTGACACCATAAAAACCAACTGCCAAGCATTAACGGACCGGAGTTCGGCTGTGACGACCCCTAACTGGGAAAAGCCGAAAGACAAACAACAACAACAACAACAACTGACACTATTTAATCCGAGTTGTTTCTAAACTGAGAGCATTTTTTTAGAAGTGTGCTGATAATGTTTGTGGGAGTTTTCTCCATGAATATTGCACATGGATTCTCACTGTTACTACAACACCTAGAAAATATCAATTATCTGTTAATACATATAAATGAGGTACTACTTATAATCTCTGAATTCTACAAGCTGCTTAAGAAGCAACAACTTTGAGTATTAGTTTCCTATTAAGGAGATTTTAATCTTTCTCAATATACTGAACTTTTTAAAAGTTAAGTATGCTATGAATGCAAAAGCCTGTGCTAGAGACACCAATGATTTTGTTTAATAGATCCAACGTATTAAGTGAAAATATGTAACATGAAATACAAAACAAAAAAAGGTAAATAAACCTCAGAGTGGCACAACTGACATACATCAGAGGCCGTAAAACAAGCTAACATAAATCAAAACCAAAGAGAACAGCAGGTTAAGCATAAAACTGCATTTGATCCGAGGAATCAGCAGCATTACAGATCAAAGTCTGAAGCATACACTTTACCACCTGTGGAGTTGCTCCTGTAGAACGGGTCAATGCCCAAACTAAAGAATGTGCTGCTCTTACTTCTGTCTGGTGTTCTTTTTATAACTGTTCCAAACTCTGTTTCTCACACTTCACACATTAACTTCTCTAATTTTCCTTATCTATAATTCCTTTATTTTCCAATTCCTGGTTGTAACCTACTTCTCAACATTAATTAATTAGTTAGTACAAGAGGCATGAGTAAATTCTAATTCTAGTAATGGGACATAAATAATTAGAAGCAAAGAAGGAGTGAGTATAATTTTGTTAGGCCAAAGTTTGTTACACCAGGCACTTGCGCCAAAAATATGCATCGAAGTGCTACGACTCCCATCCTCACATCTCCAAGACACAGGGTTCTGGGATGGGAACATGTGAAAGAAACTAGCTGGTGTGTAAAAATATTTGAAGCGACACTGCCACCAAAGGAACCAGAATTTTCTTCAGTACATGTCATAACTTGGGAGCAGACTCAGCTCCATTCATTTCTCTGCTGAGATCCAAGTATGCACATGTTAATGCTACAGAATTTCCCCTTTGAGTCAGATACAGTCTCCTGATTTCTCACCCAGCACTGTATCCATGCCACCCAGTCCTTGTATGGAATCGAAGCAATCGATCTGCCCGTTAATCTACCAACCAGGAAATGGAACAAGACCTCAGAATCTGCCTGCACCCCAAAACTCTCTCACAAAATCTGACCAAAACATTAACTGATTGCTGACCAGTAAGTTATCCCATTACAGTACAGTAACAAAGTAGGACAGCTATTTAAGCAGTCCATATGAGTTAGTGGTCCATACCCTAGAGCAAGCCAGTGGAATAACATCCTGGATCCAATCTTGAGAGCTAGTTTCCCTGAAATCCTCTATTATTATTAGGTTGTAGCATTCCTTGCCAATCAGTTTGGGTTGAACTCTTAAATAAGGCCTATTCTTCTGAATAACACTGTAGGAGGTGTGCAGATCCC
The DNA here is from genome assembly GCF_019279795.1 of Protopterus annectens. Lineage (NCBI taxonomy): Eukaryota > Metazoa > Chordata > Ceratodontiformes > Protopteridae > Protopterus > Protopterus annectens. The sequence goes on from NC_056741.1 coordinate 1,569,636,227, forward strand.
CTAATTTACCCAGCAGGAGAGTAATCCAAAGAGCATTAGATTACAAATCCAGAAAAATATATAGAATCTTAATCCTTGCTGCTTTACTGTAATATTGTAAACTGGGTGTTGCCAGCACTCCAAGAAGACCTGGAAGAGAAAGAAGATCCCATTGCATCCTAGGTCTACTACCATCCCATATGTTATTAGTCACATGCCTTAGGGTATTCTTCATAAAGTTAATTGGTGGGGGGGGGGTACAAAATTCTCTGAGAGATGTAAAGGACCAGTGATACAAATGAGCCAAATTACACTGTAGTTACACACAGGATCCTTCCCAAAGGACTTCCAACTTTGGAAGTATGCTGTTGTTTTCTCTCTTTGACAATATAATGTACTGCATCCTTTGTTGAATGATCAAGTTTTAATCCTAGCTAACTAATCTGAATAGTATTCTGTAGGAAAGGTGAGCCTTGCATGCAACAGGGCAAGGATAGAAACTGATTGTCAAGGCATATGTCTTTACAAGGTTTACATTATAGTCTGCTATGGAGCAAAAAGATCAGTTCCTTAAAAATCACTATTTAGTTCACCATCCACAGAGAAAACATACAAAGATCATCCATGTATAAAGACAGTTTTAACTGCAAGCCTTTCATCTTATAATTCTGAATTTCTGAGAACCTTATACTAGACAGTCCTTGTCCTCCCATTGACAAAACATCTAGGCGAGAAGATAACTGCCAAAACCCGTATACTAGTGGATAAGGTTAAATATATTTCCGGCAAACAATAGGGGGGATGTGGAAAACCCTTGCCTATTCCCCCCGAAAGAGATATTGGGGTGGAGAGCTCCTGGCCCAGTATAATGAAGGCAGTCAATTGCTGATAGACAGCCCTGAGCATCTTCATAAAACCACTCGGGAGCTCAAATACCTCAATAGTCTTAAACAGAAACTCCCAGAAAACACTAGCATAAGCCTTGGCTGTATAATGCATTAGCTTCTTCTTTATACTGGAGGCATCCTCAGTTATTAGAGCGATTTTAATTAGATTATTAAAAATTGATTGGTGAGGTATAATGTCAATTTCATCAAATTAAATGAAACCCATTAGCCCTAGAACACATGTTGATGCCAAAACACATAAATAATTTATAATAATGCTTCAAGACCGAGATCAATCTATAGGATGTCAACAGATTCAAATTCTTACCTGACTTAAATATGACAGGTAAAACTGCTCGTTTCCAACCCAATGTAGAGTACATCAGTAAAAACAATAATTTAATTACATTATTGTTATTGTATTATTATTGTTTTTTTAGGTGCCATAAAATTTAGATTGGTGTTAGTTATTGTATTTGAATATGTATTTTTTATTTATTTTTTATTTGTGGTCTACACAATGGGGGTGTATGTTTCTTTTAAATGTGATTGTGCATCATTAGTTGATTGGGTTCCCTTGTATCGGGGGTATATAAAGGGAGTGTGGCTAGTAATGCATTGTTCTGATGAAGTCTTTTAATGTAAGACGAAACCTAGGTAAACTTGTCATTAATTCTAATAAAGACGATTTATTCACCAAAAGGGACTAACTGTCATTGTGTGGGTCCAAGTGTTTGGATTGCTTCAACATTCCGTGCTTGAATTCGTGTTTGGTTTTTGTTCATTTGAGTTGGTTCGTTTTATTTTTACAGATAAGTCAGTCTCCTGGAAAAAAAAAAACTTTGGCGAAGTTTAATCTTATAAAACAGGCAAACATCTTTGTCCATTTAACTGAATTAACAAACCATTGATGTTCCAGAACAGTAATTGAATCATGCTTGAGAGTATCACAGATCATTCCCTTAAACTTCTCCTGCCTGAAATAATGACAAGTTGTTAATCCAACCATTGCCACAAGATAAAATAGTGGCCCTTTCACCATACATGAATATAAAAAGGTATAATAGACTACTGTAATTATTTAGATAATGTTACACAAACATATGATGCAAAATTATGCAAATATTTACAAAAAATTCCATACCAAAAAATGTTTATATATATATATATATATATATATATATATATATATATATATATATATATATATATATACATAAAACAACCAACTGAGATGTATCACAAATAACACAAACATATATATTAGTATATGTACATTAATAAAGTCAGAAAAGCCCATTTAAATTAACTTAAGCACACTTGTTGGATTTCACTACTCCACCCCCTCTAATAGAGTTATCCCTTTATTGTTAGAAGCACCCTTTCCACTAAGTTTCTTTTATTACATGAATATAAAGAAACAGACTGACTTGCAATGCCCTACAATGTATGTACTAACCTTAGCTGCACATACCTGATGCTTACCATGTACTCTTCTGCAGCTGAGAGGCACCAACAAAATTCCTGCCATCCTTCTCTTAAGGCCCCATAATACCTACAGAGAAATTTTCCATGTAAACCAGTAGCTAGTAAAAAATACTCTCACCACTTGATACTGCCCAGTAGGCATTGAGGCTGAATTTGTTAGGCGAGTCTTCATAATATGTATACAATGATGGTGGGGTGGGGTAGTGACATCAAAGCCTTCATGCTTTGAGGCTGGAGGAGCAGTAACTCTATAAAATTATGTGAACTAGCTTCCATTCTTAAAAGCATACAAGTAAGGCATTTTCTTCTCTTTCCTCATTTTTTAAATGAAAATCTTACTTAATGGTTTATAGTGATGAATAGATGACTCAGTAAATAAGGATATTATACAAAAGACTGACGGCTCCACTTTCTAGTAAATTCTGTGCCAACAAAGTCCATTTTTGTACCTGGCTGTTCACCTGTAGCTGGCTACAAGATTTGGAGGATTAGAAGGATTGCTTCTAAAACCATCTGGAAATATAAAGCTGATTTATTTATTTTGTTGAATTTATCACAGCATGCACTTGTTAAAGAAACTCCATCTGCTTATTACTGTACTGCTCTTAGGTTGTTGTTTTAACAATATTCTGCAAAAGCTGTGTTTTGTGAACATATCTCAGGGTTAGTGAACTTATTTCCAAGGATTCGATTCTGCAGGAAACCTTAATTCTGTTCTGATTCTGTCACCGTTTTATATTTCCCAGCCACCTGCCCAACTGTTGTTGTACTCTTAAAACTTGGTGGCTTTTGAGTTGCCCGCCTCTACTATAAATTTGCTATTGGACCCTCCTCCCGGTCCCATCACATCAGCTCATTCTATTGAGTACAGTGAGATCATTTGGGAAGGCCCATCCCCTTAGTTTCTTAACCTTATTATTCCTCTGTTTTATCCCTTTTTATTTAACTAACAAAAAATACACTTTATTCAGCTGCTTTTACTGTATTTGTATCTCTTCTTACTTTATTAAATTATTTTTCTTTTGCTGCTTGTTCTTAAAAGTGTTCAACTGCATTTATTCTGCTGCATTTACTACTGCTTACAAATAGCCTGATTTAAAAAAATACACTTTCTTCAGCTGCTTTTACTGTATCTCTTCCTACATTATTACTTTATTTTGCTTTTGCTGCTTGTTCTTAAAGTGTTCAATTGCATTTATTCTGCTGCATTTATTACTGCTTGTTAGTAGCCTGATTAAATTGTAATTGTTACTCTAAGTATCTTAGTTTTGGCTTAAGGACTTGTGTTTAGGCCAGTCATTTTACACAAAGAAGGTTTGTGGTCTACACAGTTGTGGGGGGAGTAGGTAGTCTCTGCCCTTCTGAGCTGAGAATTGCTGGGTGAAGGCATATTGTGTATGTTGTTCTAAGTGTCTTTGTTTCAGTTTAAGCATTTGGGTTCCAAACCTGTTATTTTACATTAGGAAGATTTGTGGTCTAAATTCTTGTGGCAGTAGAGGATAGTCTACACACTTCCAAGCTGGGAATTGCTGATTGAAGGCTCACTGTCTCTGTTATTCTGAAAGTGTCTTAGTTCTAGTTTAAGCACTTGGGCTCCAAACCAGTTATTTTACATTAGGAGGGGTGTGGTCTAGACTCTTGTGGCAGGAGATGGTGGCCTACACCCTTCTAAGATGAAAATTGCTGGTTGAAGGCCTATTGTGTCTGTTATTCTTAAGTATCTTATTTCTGGCTTAAGCACGTTGGCTCCAAAAGCAGTTGTTTTACATTAGGAATGTTTGTGGTCTAGACTCTTGTGGTGGGAGAGTGTGGCCTACACCCTTCTAAGCTTGGAATTGCTGGTCAGTTGCTACTTTATTTAAACTATTTTTTGCTGTTGTGACTGTAATTTTATGAACTTTGAATTTCTAGTACTTCTGCATTTTGTAGCATAGGCTAAATTCAGACTTGCTGAATCTAGACTGATTGGTATCACGTGAGCACTAAAACTAGCTAATGCAAGTCCTGTTATTCTAAAAACATTCTAAGTTTGTAAGAGCAATATTTAAAATCTTTCCCTGATCTTGAGCCTTTGTCCCCTGATTATTTTTGGCTTTGCACAGATTTCTTACTCTTAGAGGTTGAGAGGTATGGGAATATGTTCTATGCTGTGCTGATAAACCAGAAAACAGCACTAGAAGGAAGCACACAATCCAAAGAAAAATGACCAGTTTATTAAATGTTTTAAGTGTGTTTTGTAATTTAATAAACTGGTCGTTTTGCTTTGGATCATGTCCCTCCTTCTAGTGCCTTTTTTCTGGTGTATTGTTTTTTCTTGGGCACTTTAAGCACAGTTCCTTGGTTCAATACTGTGCTGACTTTATTGACAACATATTTACATTTAAGAAAGGTTTGGGGGATTTAAGACTACTGAGTACGGCATATGAATTCTCAAATTTTGCTCTAGCAGATAGTATGTCATGCATTCATTTTTTTGGATAGTGAGCTAATTACAACATTTTGAGGATATAGCTAGAATGCAATGGTTATATAACACCAATTTTTTTCAAGCATTAAAGGACATCCGATTTGTATTTTTGCCACTACATTGTGCAAAGTTTAGAAGATGTCAGATGGCTGGCATGTTAATTATAAAGTATTCCAGAATTAGGACAGTCTGCATATCCTTCATTGTTACAAATTACTAATAACAATTTAGAAGTTGTATACATTTTCAAGTCTGTAAGAAGCAGTATTGGTAAAGATAACCATGAAGACTGGTATAGAAGGGTGAAGGCTGCCAGCCTAGCCAAATAGAATTTGATACATAATTCTGGTATTTGTAAATATAAATGTAAACTACAGGTGTATTGTTTTAAATGTAAAGAAATGCTGTTACAAAAATGTGGCAACAGTGCTCTCTACTGACCCAGTAAAAGCATGTGGTGACCCTTTCAAGGGAACAGTGGTGCTGAATAGTCTAGATGAAGAAATTATTTCTATTGTTATAACCAAGAGTTAAATTGCTAGACTTAAACATGCAAATGTATTTTTATTGCTCTGTTCCTGACCAGCTGCAAGATAACAAAAGGGAGATGTTAAGAATGTTAATGTAGTTAATGTGTCAGCCTGGGAACCAGGAAAGAGTAAACAAATGATGTAATGTTTTATCAGAACTGTAGCTTCAATTTAAACAGTGAGAACCAGAGATTATTAAGCATTTTTGTCTTGCTATCCATCTCATCAGCACTCTACCTGTTGTCTTAACTAAGTTATTTCAGAAGTATGTTTCTTGTAGTAATAGCTAGGAAATTAGAAGAAAGTCAGACTAAGTGTTTTTCTGTTATGTCGGAACTGTACTACTGATTTATTTTAAGTTAAGTTTCTGTGTGATCACTGAACTATTGAATAGCACTGTGGTGAAGTAGTATAGTCTTGTGTATTTATTATTAAATATTTTAAAAACCTTTTACCTGTGGCTGGTTTGTGTAGTGATAAGTTAATCTCTAGAGTACATTGCATATTTATAGAGTTTACTGTCTAAGCCTCTCCTATAGCTTTAGCCCTGGGCTATACTACCATTTGGATAATAATATTGCACAGTAATAATTGGACACCCTTTTAAGGGCCTTTGTGTAGCTGATAATTATTAGCTGGTGGTGGCAGTGATTACTACCGTATAGTCTGTGTAAAGGGGCACAGCTGGAGAATCTGTGTCAGCCTTTCCCAGGAGTGCCTGTGAAGTTGTATAAATACTTATCTTAAGTGTATGTGTGTGTGTGTGTGTGTGTGTGTGTGTGTGTGTGTGTGTGTGTGTGTGTGTGTGTGTGTGTGTGTGTCAGCTACTTGGGCAGAGGCATGCAGCATTGGTTGGACAGAGAGGGTGCTGGAGGTTAACTTGCCAGCTAGGCTAAGATCTGGACCCTATAACTGTGCCAGTGGGGACTCTTATTGGGGACCTGGAGGGCAAGGGAGCAACCAGCCCCAGACTGACTGTGATCTCTGTGTGCACTTAAGGGAAATTGTACTTTACTGTGTGTATTTGTTATCCTTTCCTCTTATATGAGACACCCTCCCTGGTGTTAGTGGTGAGGATTGAGGCCCCTTGATTGCTGGGCCAGGGCACGGCCATCACAATAACAATGAAATAGTTGTGTATGTAAGATCCTAGCAGCAAGTAAGCCCTCGTGTTTTATTTATTTATTTATTTATTTATTTATTTATCTATTTGAAATTATGCTAATCACTTGATTGCTTTCAACACTCCCAGTATCAAAGTGCCTGAAAAAGAATTTTCAAGCAATCACAACTGTAGCATTTTAAACCCACACATGAATCAGAACACTGAACCTTTCTCTGTGACAACATAAAGTACAGTTGACGTATATCCCAGAGTTCATGTGAAAATGTTTGTAAGCTCAAAGTAGATAATTTAATATCTGCCACATGAATAAACCACTGATGACATTTTTAGCAATGAGAACAGTGATGTAAAAACTACCCTTGCCTAGATAATGATCTAATTTTCTGCATGCAGGCACTGCAGTGTGCACTCACAGAAGGTCTCTGAAGAAATATTGAGCATTCCCAGTCTAATGCACAAATCTGCACATAAAAGAATGTGGATGGTCATTTGTGTGAACTTAACATTTTATGTAGAGGCAGGTCCTCTACACCTACCCTCTGATGTTTAGTATAATCACATCCAACAATAGCATTATTCACAAAAAAGGCAAATCATTGCTTTTGCATGAAGTCAGAGAATGATTTGCTCACTTGTGTTTTGAGAGAAGTCACATCTCAGATTCACAAGGTAAAATAATCTGGATTGTTTATATTAACAGATTGCAAGATTTCTCATCTAATAGAATACCATGCTTTAACATTCCCATTTTGTCAAATCAAAGAAAATGATTTATCCAAAACAAAAACAAATATTAATAGATGTAAAATCTCTATGACATTTATTGCTTTTGCAAATTAAAAAAAAATGCCAACCTTCAAAAGCAGTTATTGCATCAATTAAAATTAAATGTGACATACACATAAGAAAATACTGAGGTATACGAACAGTAGGAATGCTATGAAGTGATAATTAAAATGAAGCTGTTAAAACTTCTCAACAGTCTTTACATTTTTTCAGATAAAATAAGCATGTTTAGGAAAGTGCAACAAACTTGTGATCTACTTACATTATCCCTCGCAACTGTATTGTCCTGAGCATATTGTATTATATAGGCAATCCAGCACAGGATTGCACCTGCCCACAGAAGGAGTGAGAACCCCCCAACCATCTGTCTGAGGAACTTGATTATCTCAGGGGTTCCTTTGGGTGGAGTCAATCTGTTGGGCCCATCACGTGCCAGAATCTCTGCTGCTTTTGTGCTTGTGAGACCCTGAAATAGAAATAATAATGAAGTTGTTGGTGATTTCTTATGTTGTAAGTGGCATCATTTTGTCTCTGTTTCTTTATGGTACAGACTGCACTGACTTGGTGTACGAGGACTACAGACGCTTTCATCATGGAATCCTGCTCTTGACATTATCCTTCTCTGTAACTGAGGGAAAGATGTGCAACTCCAAATATAGCTGCCACAGGTCAGATAACTAAGAGAACACAAGAGAAGTCTGCAAATAGCTGAACTGTGAGAACCACGAAACGAACACAACAACTTGAGAAACAATGGTGAGACTGGAAGCTGTCTCAGCTAGATAAAACAGTACGAGTGAAACTGGACCCGGCCAAGTGAGATAAGGCTTTAATGCATCACACATATAAACTGAAACAACAGTTAAGCGCTTTCATCTGTACAATACAGACTTCATCAGAACACCTGATCAGAGAATTCATTGACAAATTTAAATACTTTTTGGCGCCAAAAAACACTGTAAGAATGCTCTCATTTAAAGAGCCACAATATGATGAATACAAAATATACGAAAAAACTATATAAATAGCAATCTAACAGTTCATATAATTTCAAAAAGGTATGAAATACATACCTATTTCAAAATTTAATGTTGTAGATTCTATTATGGAAATTAAATTGTTTTGCCGTAGATTAAATTTAGCTATTTTGCACCAAAATAATAATAATAAAGAGTTGGTGAATCAAATGAAGAAAAAAAAGTACATTCATTCCCCCACCACATAAAAATGTGTTACATTTTGAGGATTCAGTTAATATAGATATTTACGAATATAACAAGTACATAAAGAAAAGGGGACATATAGATAATTTAACTAATAAAGAGAGGAAATGCCTTACAGAATTGATAAATAATAAAGATATTAGAGTAATGAAGCCTGATAAAGGTGCTGGTATAGTATTATATAATACTATTGATTATGTTAATAAAGTTCAAAGTATATTAATTGATTCTGGGAATTATGCGGTAGTTTCTCGTAATGAAATAAGTATAAGCTATTATATAATAGATTTAGCTTTAGATGAATATTTAGTTGATCAAAGAATTACAATTGATACATATAATTTTTTGAAAAATGATAACCCCATATTGGCCACAATTGTGGGCATCCCAAAGGTACATAAGAATATTCATAACCCTCCTTTTAGACCCATTATATCAGGAAGTAGGTCGAAGACCTTCAATATAGGAGTGGTCATTGATAGATGGGTCAAACATATATATATTGCAATACCCCACATGTAGTTAAGGATTCTTGGATGTTTCTGTCCCAGTTAACTAAGAATAAATGGAAAAGTAATTTGATTGTTGTCACTATTGATGTGGTAGATCTATTCTCCTGTATTCCTAAGGAGGAGGGATTGGATTTATTTTGTGAGAGTTTGAGAAAATACTCCCAATTTACCTGGGATTGCATCAATTTGATCACAGATATGATGCGTCTGGTTTTGGAATATAACTATATTTATTTTGAGGGGGAGTATTACAAACAAACAAGAGGGGTTGCCATGGGTGCTTCATGTGCCCCTA
>NC_056741.1:1569650519-1569660519 GCF_019279795.1 Protopterus annectens
AGACAATGAAGAATGACAGAATCTCAAAACAGATAGTGTGAAGACTATGGAATAGATATGTGGCTGAGTCAGTTATGGAAAATGGGATATAAGAAAAGCTGGTGGTGGAATGTCAAAGTCCAGGAAGTTTTCAAAGGGCAAAACAGTACAAGAACAAGTGGGAGATACGCAGACAGTCCAGGCTAAAAGTAATACTAGTTGTTAGCCAACTAGTATTAAGAGAGTAGTCATAATAACAAAGAACATGACATCAGAGGTGCTCTATCAGCTTCTGGAATGTGACTCAGCAGGTGACAGGAAGAAACTCTACCAGTCTGCAAAGCAAAAACAGAAAGGTAAAAAGGATAGTCATTACACACCCTTCATAAGGGATGCAGCAACAGCCTGCTGACAAGTCCAGAGGACATCAAAGGCAAATGGAAGGAGTTTCCAGCAGCTTCTGAATGAAGAATACCCCAAAGAAGCTGCACTTCCCCATACACAGCCTACAAGGAAAGAAGAAGAGGAGCACATTTAGAAGAAGTAATAGCACTAAGGAAAATGAAGTCAGGGAAAGCACTGGGCTGAGATGAGGTCACTGCAGACATGATAAAGAAATGTGGAGAGTAACACTGAATCAAGAGAGGTGGTGAGAGTTGATGCAACATCCTGATGCCATTCAGAAAATGAAAAAGGGGGTTGATGATGAGGATGATGATGATGTGTACATAATTTGTGTAGTTGTAATAAAAAAATTTTTAACCAAAGTCATATCTGCAACTAACGGGATGTTAATGGCTACCCAAGAACAATGCCACCACTGAAACATCTGATCCAGGAGGAGGACCTGAATGTGTACATTTGACTTATATTCCCACTGATTGAAATTCTTCATAGGCATGGAAGGGACTGATTACCAGGTGTATGATAAAGTTAAAAAGTCTCTGCTAGCCAGATCTGTTGTTACCTCAAAGACGCAAGCAAAAAAGATTCATGGCTGGGCATTTCCATACTAAAACTGGAGGTTCACAATTATGAAATTTAAAGCAAATTATTAATTTATGGTTAGATCCAGAAGGTTAGCCTATAAGAGAAAATGATTGAAATGATAACAGTTGACAAATTCAAAAGTTCTTTATCTACTGCTTTAGGAGAATAAATATGTCAAACTGACCCTAAAGATTCTGGAAGTCTTATGCTAGTATGAAGATTATCTCATGACATCCTGCACAAATCTGAGTAGTCTAGACCTGTATTAAAACCTATGACAAATGCTGGTAACAAACAAAAAGTAATAGCTATAGATGTAGTCTGTTTTAAATGTGGAAAATGTGGTCACATAGCCACTGCTAGTAGCTCTGTTAAACCTTTGAAAAATGTAACTTCTCAGAAGCATGCCAACAGTGGTGTTATACTTCTAGGATGGGTTACAAAAAAAGAGTGGAATAAACCTTGCCAGTTAAAGAGATATGTCAGAATTCATATCGTACAGAACCAATAGAAGGAAGGAATCTTTAACATTAACTACTGCAGCTTGTTATATTTGCAAAACAGGGAGGAGAAGTGCCACAGCAATTTGAAAAGATTGCAAAACAAGAATATGAAGTGACTAGCAGAACTGAGGAGAAGGGAACACCCAATTAAATGGTGCATTTGGAAGACATGAAATTAGGATGTATGGAAAATGCACCACTTGATACAAATTCTAAGCTTTCAGTCAAACTAAAAGAGAAAGCCTTGAAAAAAGAGAATTTTAAGCAGCAGATGGGTGTCCAGATGGAGAAATTTAACAATAAGACAGATTTCACCAGTGTAATTAAATAAAAAAGTACAGAGTTCTAAGCTAGTCTGTCACTATAAGACAGAACCCTCTAATAAGGGAAGACTCTAGACTTATCAGTGTCTGTAAGTAAGGGAATATAAACTGAAAATAAACCCTTTGTAAAGGGAGAACACAATAGAGAAGAGAAACAAATTTAGCAATTCTAAGACAAATGGAGAGCAACACAGCGAAGACAAGAAAAAGGATAAGGTGGTGTATGCTAAAGGACAAAATAACCTTCACTCATTACAGCTGAGTTATGCCTTCAGGTGTTTCTGCATTTGCATCCTACTGACATCTCTAGGCATCAAATATTGCTTGTTCATATTTGCATTATTTTGGCTTTTCCCGGTTAGGGGTCGCCACAGTAGATCTCCGGTCTGCTAATGATTGGCAGTGGATTTTTACGGAGCCGAGGTGCCAGCCCGATGCCCAACCTTCAAAAAAGGCACACCCATTCACACACACACCTACCTGCATGTCTTTTTAAATGTTACTCAACTGTGGGGAAGACATGCAGACTCCACACAGAAGGCGTTCCAGCTGAGATTCGAACCAGAAAACCTCTTGCTGTGAGGTGACGATGCTAACCGCTGCACCACTGCGGCCAAGATTTCAAAACAATGCTACATACAAGGTATTAAAATAGTTAATCTAAAAGTTTACACAATGGCAAGCACAACTGCATTGATATCTGACCTCTGTGCAGTGCAGAAAAAGATATATTAATTGTTAATATAATATTTATTTATATTATCATAAATGTTATATTTTTTTTGAATAACTTGAAATCCAAGTAACACAGACAGACCTGCTTAGCCTCATATGAACAATCTCATTTGTATCAACAAAATGCTGCTGTCAGTATTGTGTAACTTGAAATATTGTAATTTGTTTACAAAATATTACGGACTTAATAGTTACTGTGTTTACTTTGACTTATAAAACCCATTATAAAACATTGAACCTAGAGAATACTACCACTATAAAAATAGTTTGTACTGAAGAGTCTGGCATTTACACTTCTTTAGTAACCCCTCTGGTTCCAGAGATATGAACATTTGTTAAAAATGTGAGGACATAATCTGATTCAATCAAAAAGCTTAGGCTCTGCCCTTTGAAAGTTACAGTACAAACTACCAGAGCTCCATTGGATGGAATGAGTTAAATAGAACCCTAATGACATTCCTGCTAAGCTAAAATACAGGAACTCTCAAGTGAAAGAAAGAGGGACGTTCTTTATACTTATCACTGTTGCCATAGCCTAAACTATATAAATTATATCCTGCATAGGACATAACCGCTGCCAGCATCCAAAGCTTTAGGGCACCTCCCATGTCCCAAGCCATTAACCAACTCAAGTTGATCTGACTAAAAGACAGGTTTGGGTGCCAAGCCCTTCAGAGGTTTCCTCCCACAGAGAAGAGCGCTCCTCTGTGGGCTTTGGAAAATTGACGGTCAGCTAACACTGTTCCATTGCATGTCATATAAGTTCTCTTTGGGGAAAACCTTTCACATAACTCTTCAGTTATTTTAAATATTTTTTAAAACAACTATTTTAAAGCTATAAAAAATGTTTTTTCATTTTTAATTTTCCGTTATCAGGGCAACACTTTAAACGTGGTTGCTGAGCTCTGAATCCAGTGTGTGTAAAAAGTATTTTACTTAATAATATTTTAAAAAGAATATAGTATTTCTAAATTTTACACACACCTGGTTAAAAGACATGATAAGGCACTGGATCTGAGCTCAATGATTGCATTTAAAGTGTTTCCCTCCTGCATACCAAACAGAGAAATCAAAGATAAAAATGAACCATATCGCAAAAACGTAGAGTTTTTTTTCTTAAAACGGTAATAATATGCTTGATCTTTGCGCTACAAAAAAATTAAAATTAAGCCTCTACCTTTAAAGTGTATTCATGTAAATCTCCAGCATGCAGCTGTTATGTGTCCACAACTCATGTGCTGATTGGCCATCACAGTGCTGAGAGGAACTGTTGTTACCCATTAGAGCATATTGTTATAATACATGTGTTCCATAGCAGTTAAAGTACCAGTAGAGTGTACGTGCAGACAGGGGTGAGTAATGGGCATTTTGTCCAACAAAGACATTGCAAGTCTGCTGATTGCAGTCTTTGCAGTGACAAATTCATGGCACAGCATGACGAAACAAGATGCTTTTGCAGTTTTGCAAATATATTGTTAAGGCCTTGGTGCAGAGTAATGTACTCAGTTACCAAAGGGACAGCTAAGTGCTTCTTTCGTTTGTGGAGGAAAACTGCATATAGTAACACTTGTATTTTAGATCAGATTGTGTTCATTAAGTAAATGACGCTGAATCATTTGCATCTTTCTTAGAGACATCAGCTAAGGATGTCATTTCTACAGAAAGAAACCAATATATAAACACTGATGTAGAGAAAGGACATTTGTTAAAGTAGTAAGTGAATATGTAATTCATATGTGAGTTTAAAAGTGGAAAGCATGGACTTAGTTTATCAGAAAAATACTTTAATATTGTACACCAGTGTGAAATTATTAAGAATTAGTTGAAGCAGTAATCTGAAGCCGTAGTAGTAAGTTTAAAATCTGTGTGTGTGTGAGCTTGTAGAAAAAAAAGTTCCTTTTTAGTCTGATTTTGAATGAGTGGTAGGAAGTGATAGACCTAATTTCCGACAAAAAAGTGCTTGATAACCTGCTGCAACATTTTCCATTATCGGAGCAACACTTTAAACTCGGTCGCTGAGCTCCAAATCCAATGTCATGTCATGTCTTTTTGGTCTTAATCTAACCAGGTGTGTATAAAATATTTTACTGGATAATATTTAAAAAAGGAGATGTCAATTCTAAATTTTACACAAGACCAAAAAGACATGGCAAGACACTGGATTCAGAGCTCAGCAATTGCGTTTAAAGTGTTGCCCCGATAACGGAAAAGTACTAAACATTTTTATTCACTGTCACATTGCATTTATGCAGAGGGGGAGGAGCAGGGCTGTTTGTAGGAAACACCCCTTGTGGAAGTGAGAGGGTGCTCTCCACAAACAGGCCATTGCAGTCCCCTCCCTGATGGCTCATTGGGTTACATGGTTGGCAAGGATAGGGAGAAAATGTGAAAACTTTTAAGATGCCTTAATGATGACCTCTCTTTGCTGACTCTCTCTTGATGGTATGATTGAATAGTCAAGAGAGAAGGTCTTACAGATGACAAGTAGCACTGGCCAAAAATTGCACAAATAAATAAATAAAAATTCAAGACTGCTCAACAGGTTACTAAGTGCAGTCACTCTTTCCTCTAGTTGGACAAATCTTGTGGGGCTAAAGTCTACCAGAAGCACAAAAGTAATAAAATACACCTACAGGAGAAACTTGGTCCAAACACAAACTGCAGGCAATGGTCTTAGCTCAAAGAAAGCAGTTGCCAGTGCCATTTCAATCAAAACAGGACTTTTTGTGCAATTATAATAATTAAGTCTGGAAGAGCCTTGTAAGAGTGTTTGCTGGCCATGTTTGGCCCATGGTCTGCGAGCCTGAGACCCTTACCATAATTCACACTTTCATTAAACTGTTGTCTAACTCAGTGATTAGTTTTTCTCATTTTCTAAGCACCTTTATTAAATTACCACTTAAGGCATAGACAAACATGCATTAACAGAAAAAAAAAAAAAAACATTTTAACATTTTCCCATTTAAATAAAATATATATTGAATATTTTTCTTTGGTACTGTCATCAGTCCAACATTACAAAAATTGCCGAATTTCTGCCTTCCCTTAAACCTCACTCCTCCTCTTGAACATTATTATGCATACATATATTCTTCCTGCAATTTCCATTTACTTCTATGTAATTTGCTCCTTGCTTTTTCTAAACGTCCATCTTCCAGTCCATTTTATCTGTTTTTAATATGCAATACCTCAAATTCAGTTGGTGTAGACTTTGATTTTCATTTTCTAGTACAGGTAGACATTCTAGTCTGGCATCATCGGGACCTGGGGAGTGCCAGATTAGTGAAAATGCCAGATAACAGATGGATCACCTCTAGGCAGTAGTTAAATACAATATCATACCTTTAAAATATTATGTAAATCAGTACAAGCTAGATAATGGCAGCTGAGGTGGTGCAGCAGTTAGCATTGCCACCTCACAGCAAGAGGTTCTCCGGTTCGATCCTCGGCTGGGGTGCCTTCTGTGCAGAGTCTGCATGTCCCCCCTGTGATCACGTGAGTTTCCTCTGGATGCTCCTGTTTCCTCCCACATCTCAAAGACATGCTGTAGGTGGATTGGATACACTAAATTGGCCCTAGGCTTAAGTGCATGTGTGTGTGTGCCTTCTGTGGAAAGTTGGGCACCGGGCTGGAAACTCAACACCTTAAAACTTCACTGCCAATCATGAGCGGACAGGTGATCCGCTGTGGGACCTCTAACTGGGAAAAGCCAAAAGAAGAAGAAGTCACATTACATTTATGTACATTTAAATGGGAGTGCACTTTCTACTTTTTATAAAAAGTTGTTAAAAGTCATTAAGCACTACTTTTTCTGGGTATAAACTGGATTTATTTTACTTGTTGGGATGGGGAAAGTGTTTAGGTTTTTACTTTTTTTGCCGGAAAAATGACTTTTTACTGCTTTACTGTTTTATTTGTTTATTTATTACATTTGTTTGACTGGGCAGAAAGCTACCCCGTTTCAGTGGAGGCCCAGTCGGAAAACCTACAGAAGCATTCCAAAATTGCATAAAGGACATGGCAAACAGAGGTATAAAAGTTATCAAGAAATATACAAAATGTAAACAATATCATAGCAGCATCATGTAATGAGCTATGAAACCTTTTCCAGGGAGAATAGCTCTAGAAAAAAAATTGCATAATAGTAAACAGGATATACAAGTAATCAACAAATATACAACATTTAAAAATAGTATCATTAATTAATAACAGCAGCATCTAAATTGCTATGAAACATATTTGGAAAAGAACTTGGTAGAAGGAAAGAAAAGGTGGAAATAGATTAGTATTAAGAGGCGAGAGAAAATATTTTTGGATAGGTAGAAGGAAGAAGAGGGAGAGGACAAGAAGGAGATTTTGGACCAATAACTAAGGGGATAGTGCCTGAAAGAATACCAGAAAGTAAGGGGGCAGGAAAGTAATCAACCAGGAGTTGCATGTGCACAAAGCCGGGTATCTTTTAGGAATTCGCTTGTTTGTGATGTAAAATAGTTAGTGTTTACTGTGTTTTGCTAGTATGAACATACAGGAGTTCCAAATTGTGTCCAGAAAAGAGGAGTACAAAGACTCCCCAGATGAGTTGTTAGCTTTTGTAACAGTTAATAACATTTTGTCAGTGGATCTCAGTTGTCTACATGGGTTATAAAGTTGGAGAATATTTTTTAAATTAGGGAATTTGTCTGGATAATAGATGAGTTAGGAATTGACTAGATGGGAAAGTGTGAGACAATACCTTACCTTTAACCACTGAAATTGTTACGGTGAGCCAGTGATGTCTCCTATAATGATGATTCATGGCAAATTTTACACCTTATTATAGCACAGTTCCAAGAGTGAGACCTGAGTGTATTATAGGTTAATCGAGATAAAAGCAGCTTAAAGCAGTGTAGGGATGAGAATGGACTGAGCAATACTTTTTATGGATTTCTCTGTGATGTATTGTTTGAGTGGACAGCTGTAGAGTGCACCTAGTTTTTGGTGGATTTTTTTACTGCTTGTTTTATTTGATGATCATATTTTAAACGTTCATCAGTAGTAACTCCTAGAAGCTAAGCTTGACTTACTAGTTTCATGTTGGAGTTAGAGGAGGTGATTTTGAAATTATTTTTATAGACATTTCAATGCATTTGGGTTAAATAGGATCAATTTTGTTTGTTTTTTTAGGGTTAAGGAGCAGCTGTGTATCCAGGCCTCTATGATGGAGAAAGACTCTTCAGTGAGTTATTTTACTTTATCTATGCTTTTAGTAGAATAGACGATTGTGATTTGTCTGTGTGTTATACGACAATGGCTTGGTAGAAGCTTGGTGGAGAGCATTATTGCATATATTGAACAACAGGGGGCCTAAAATGGATACTTGGAGGATATGCAGTGTAAAGGGAAGGAAATAACAGATGTCACTTGGCCATTTTACTGCCTGGTGCCTATTTGAGAGGTAGCTGGAGAACCAAGGTAGTGAAGTTTCATGTATTCCTAGGGAAGCTACTTCTTTGGGATTTCATGTCAAAAGCTTTGGATAAATCAAGGAAACATGCTGAGATCAAGTTTCCAGAGTTTCAATATTGTTATAAAACTAAAAACAGCTGTACATCTTCTATGAAAAGGATGGAATCTGTTCTGTATGGGGGAAAGGAGGAAGTTGTTAGTGAGAAAGTTGAGGAGTTGAGACTGGATACACTTTTCCATAATTTTGGAGAGTGGAGTTTTACTAACTGTTGCTGCTATGCTTCCATGGGGAACAAGCATTGTTTCTGGCTTGACCATGAAAAAAAGAATACCTGTCCCTCAGTCAGAATACCTTCCAGCAACAAAAAGAAAAGGTTAACTAAGCAGCTTTTGCCATGGCAGCAGGCCTATAATTTGTTACAGCAATAAGTGGGTCATTTAGCTGTTGTCAAAGCTGGTTCCTCAAGCCACTCAACTTTTACCCCAGATCCCTCTGGTGTTTTCCATGCAGCAGCCTTTGACTTGGGGTTAGTCACATCCTCTGTAGCTGTTGGGATCCCCTCAGTGGGAAAGGGAGAGTCATTTTGTTGCTCATGAGAAGGGTCAGGAAATGTGCCCTTGCTTAGCCAGAATGTTGTGCCCATTCCTGGGGAAGCTGCTGCTAGCAATAATAGATCTGTTTGCCCCAACATTCCTATCAAAAAGAGACAGAAAACAAATATAACTTCTCCCGAGTCAGTTTCTCTGGACAGCAATAATGTATAGGGCTTAGCACAGGATCTTGTGCAGGCTATAGGCCCTTCATGTAAAGTGGTTTCTGTTGAAAGAAAAATGGATCCCTCTTTCCCTATAGAGATTCAAGATGTGTAGTTTGCAGGCACATGGGAATGGGCAGGTATAATTTTCTCCTCAGTTTTTCTTTTTTATTCAGATTCTGTGGACAGTATGGTATCTGAATTACCCTGTGAGGGATTCACCTTTTCTGTGACTATTTTCAGAATTAGCTAGTGTTTTCAGTGGGAGAACACTGAGGTTTCTCAGTCCCTCAGTAAATTCTGGAATTTCCAAAACACTCGTCCATCTCCCTAAGTGCTGTCAACACTGGAGGATTGCTTTGTCACATCCTGTGATTTCCCTGATAGCCAACCTGCTATACCTAAGGAAGCAGAAAGAATGTACAAAGTTCCTCTAACTGTCAAGTTTTTATATACTAATCCCAGACCGTACCCCGCAGCTATTTCTTTAGAAAATACAGCTGCTGCCAAGAATTTTGTTAACTGTAATCCTTCTCCTTCTGACAAGGATTTTAAAGCTATTGATGCGTTTGGAGGAAAGTGTATTCTTTTGAGTTTTAGAATTCTGAATTGTCTGCCTCATATGTTACAGTTTGTACTGACTAATTGTGAAAGTATCAGGAACACTTTGGCTGCAGTTTCATCTTTTTGGTTAATAGATTAGTACAAAGCTAACTGCTCTTATCAGCCATTTTAAGCCTAGCCAATTAAGCCATGTAAGAATCAAACCCTGCACCTTGTGTCTGTAAGGTAAACACCTTAACCCTTATACCAACCTCCCACCCCTTGTGATGAAAAAGTTGTTTTGTGTAGTCCAATCTATTCCATCTTTCAGATCACTACTCATTGTTTGAAGTGTGTTTATGACCCTGTAGATACTGCTTCCAGGGCTGTTATTACTGCTACAGTTTTGAGGAGGTTTGCCTGGCTGCATTATCAGAAACTCCCAGAAGCTATCTAAAAATAAATTTTGAATTATCCTTTGGAAAGAGATTTAGTTTTGGACCCTCTGATGCAGATGTTATAAAAATATGATGAGAGAGGTAAGATGATTCAGTGAATCTCTCAGATTTTTAGTATTCCTTCTTTAAGTTTTCGTAAGGATATTTTGCACCCTTATCTGTTTTGGCAAGAAACAAAATAAACAGTTTCAGCAGGATGCTGGTAAGCAGATGTTTAAAAGCAATGGTAGGTAGGCTCCAAAAAGAAAACATGAACCTCTCAGAACAAA